>NC_056732.1:29525129-29642629 GCF_019279795.1 Protopterus annectens | reverse complement strand
GATTAAAGGCTATATAAATGTTAGACAATTCATTATTAAACAATGGAAAACTTAAGCAAAACTATGGAAAGACTGAGGCAAAATTAAAGCCTTGGATGATATAAGGGGTTACTTCCCATACCTCCCATACTGGGGGAGGTATGGGAAGGCCCCTCACTCTTACTTAATATAGGACATGTAACATCAGGGCCATTTACAAAGTTTTATTTTCTGTTCTATCACTTCAGTGAGACTTGCTCGGCTGTACAATTACCCTGAACAGACTATAAGATGTGAGCATGTCAGACCAATATTACCTGCTAAGTAATGCACTACGTAAGGTATAGAATGTAGCCAGTCCAAGGATGACAAAAGCAGATTTAAATGAACACAGTTAATACACTGAGACTGACCTGGTTACTGCAGGGGAATGGGCTGTTTTACATATTCAAGGGCTAAAGTAGCTCATCTGCATGAGAGTTGTGTAGAAGTAATAAGCTAATCAGTAAGGACATTGTAAGATGTACAATCCTCCTGTTAAATGATGACAAAGAGTCATGATTAGTAATGCAGAGTCTGAGATTGGCTTTAAATAACGAGATTGTTGGCTTGTTTTATGCTTGCTGGAAGTTTATTCCACAATTTAGATATCTTTACAGCAAATAGGAAT
This sequence comes from Protopterus annectens, assembly GCF_019279795.1. Taxonomy (NCBI): domain Eukaryota; kingdom Metazoa; phylum Chordata; order Ceratodontiformes; family Protopteridae; genus Protopterus; species Protopterus annectens. The sequence goes on along the minus strand of NC_056732.1, from coordinate 29,641,980 downwards.
CTCCATTGAGTTGCATTCTTTTTGTATCTCTGTCAGGCATAGTTCTTTGGATCTGAGGTTCCTTGATGAGCCATAGATTAGGCCACTAATATGAAGGATTCTCTTTATTGGATACAACCAAACTGTTAAGCGCTTTCGTCCCCCATACAGTTGCACAGGACTTCTTCTGAATTAAAAACCATCTGGGTTAACCAGTTTATATAATCCCTTCAGTTACATCCAAGCCAATCAAAATTCCCAATCAATAGTCTCTGACACTCAAGGGAAGTTTTTACCAGAACATCTAGAATTATGTGAACTAAAGTGGCAGCTTAGACTAAATGCATTTGAGTATCTTGGCTTGAATGAATACACTAGCATTAATTGTTTGTTAAAACTTAGACACATTCAGGTTTAAAATGTTTTTTAACTTCATTGGTTTTTAATTTTGATTGGATTGGATGTAATTGAAGAGATTATATAAACTGGTTAACCCAGATGGTTTTTAGTTCTGAAGAAGTCCCGTGTAACTGTATGGGGGATGAAAGAGCTTAATAGGTTCATAGATTCATAGGTTCATAGTTAACAGTTTGGTTGTATCCAATAAAGAGAATCATTTATATTGGTGGCCTAGTCTTTGGCTGTGTTTCTTCGAGTTCACTGGAGTTGTTTTGTGTGACTTTGGTTTCCTTGTTGAGCCATACCATTTTTATAGAGTGTTAGTAGTAGCTGGTGTTGTGGATAAAATGTGGAGTTGCTGAATTTAGCTCAGAGTTGTCTTTCTTTGGAAATAATTTATTGACTTCTGGACCAACAGACCTTTTAGGTAGATTTCTTATGGAGGAGTTCAACATGAACTGCAAACTTAATGATTGCAGCAATATCAGACTCCAAGAGGTCAGTAATATAGTTTTCCAAGATACAGGTATTTCTGCATGGTATTTCTATCCATTTCCTGCAATAGCGGTCCTGATAACATGGTAATAGTGATACCTTAGTAGGTAGGAAATTTAAAAATTTTCAGAATCTTCATTTTCCTTGAAAGACATGGTTCTTCTCTTTTCTAAGGTGTTACTATTTAATTGAGTACTCATTCAGTATGAAGCTTGATAAGGCATAACTCGTTTATAAACTAACCACCATGTCTATGATAATAAACACTGTCTCAGAATAATATTCAATACTATATAATGGCATTTTCTCCCATATCTTTTCATAATGATTGTAAACAAGCACACTAAGATGTTTTGGTGATTTCACTAAACAAATCATTGCAATATGTTTTATACGTTCTTTGGTGAATGTATGGCTAACTGCCCTGAAAGGCCATTTTAAGCCTGGTAAGTAATCAAGGTGAGAATAAAACCCTGTACTTTTCCCTGTGAGGTAAAAACATTAACTATTAAGCCAAATATCCCACCCCCTTTTTATTTATTGCTATTTAACCGCATACATGAGCAGGTCTTCTGGACCCTTTACAGTCACCTTGTAGCTGTGAATTGTACTGTATTATGATTATTTCACTTGCATTGTTCACTAACTGAGTCCATGAATGTTAACTCTGAAAGGAAACTAACTGGCTAGAAAATGCATTGAGTCATGATCCTCTTCAGCTGTGGAATCTACAGCAGCTGATGTTACCATTACGGAGTACGCAAAAGTTTTGGGTGCAAAGACCATACCTCATGTTGCAGACTATTCCATGGTAAAACACCAAGGAAAACTGGTACAATTGTGTGGTGCACACAGAAGGGTAAATCACTAATAGAAATGATAGACTGATTTCCATCTGTATAGGCTGTATTTATAGCATTCTGCCCAGTGCAATTCAGCAGCCATTATTATTTGCAAGAACAGACAGATGATTAAGGCAGAACAGAGACACATTACCAATATGTTGTAACAGGGCTATCAGCAATCCATTACTGCAGAGAGAGAACATTAATCTGCAGTTTTATTTATAAGGGTTCAATTATTGTCCTTGGTAACAGGATAATACAAGATGGGCAGGCAGAAGACTGAAAGTCCTATGGTCAGCTTTCATTTCTCGGGAAGAGCATTGTGGCATTTGCACAGTTTGAAAATCCCCCCGATCAAGGTCCTGGCAATATATATTCCATGCAAGAATGTCAGCTTTAACACAGTATTGAAGGAATACTGCATGTATTTAGATGTCTTGTTTCACTTATTTATTATTTATTTATTTTATTTATTTACATTTGCTGACTGGGAGAGTCTGACTGGGCACAGGTCCGTTTTCAGCGGAGGCCCGGGGAGAAAAGCTCCACATTAAGTATTATTTGCATTATACAGTTACTGTATAAGTTTTAAGTATTAGTATAAGTTTTTACTGTGTTAAGTTTCATTTATTTAAAACATATCCCTTATTTTATTTATTTAAAGTAGATCCCATATTTTATGACATTCTTTGATCAATTACTGTCCAGCTTTCCTTTCTCAGCAAGAGCATTGTGGCATTTGCACAGGCCTGAAAATATCCCCTGATAAAGGTCCTAGCAACATATGATCAATGCAGGAATGTCAGTTTAATACAGGAATCCTGCCCACATTTAGATGCTTTTTTTATTTATTTAAAAATAGATCTGATATTTTATGACACAACACAAGCACTTTAAGTTACAAAACTATTCTTTGATCAGTTACTGTGTGTATCAAAGCTCCTAGGCAAAATTCCCTCACAGCCTTCATAAGCAACTTATTATTTGGAAGCAGCAACCAGGATGTCTCTGAAGAACACCTGCATCACAGTTTTCTGTTGCCCTATATCAAGACCCCTGATGCTTGCTCTAAGCTCCTGATATCAAAAACATATCTGGAGAATTATGCCCTAGTGTCAAAAATCAGCCATTTTCTCTTCTTTTTAAGTTCTATTAGTAAACATGTTTCTATCTATTCTTTCTGTGCTTAAAGCATGCCTTTCATCTGGTATAATTGCATACACAAACTTCCTCTGAACTTGGCATCAGTCCTGCGTTTGTTATTTTAGCAACTGTAATTAGTGTAAACCATTAAAACAGCAATTTTAATAGAAATGTATCTTCAAAGTGAATGAAGTCCCTGTGGACATTGTTTTTCCTGTTGCAGCTATACAATATATTTCCAAAACTATACTTATTTTTGCTCTATTTCTGACTAAAGCAGTGAAAAGAGTTGCCTTGAAATTCTGTTGCTGTCGAACGTCTATACCTCTTTGTCACTCCTTCATTGCTTGCATTTACTTAACATTGCATTAAAGGTGCATATGATAACTGACCTTTTGAAATCCTATCTTTATAACACTGTGCTATAGCAGTGTTTAAATTCCTGTATTTATCTTTTGGAGAATTATAACAGGAAACATAAAGATTCTTTTCTGTGATGTTACAAAGTTAAAATGGAAGCAATAAACAGTAATGGATATGTTGGGCTATCCAAAATATTACTTTATTTGTTAACCAGGTATGTGGGCAAGTCCATAGTCCTTGTTCAATTGTCACCCATGGCAAAAAGTTAGAGCAAAGTGCAACAGATACATGGGCAGTTTAGTGTAATCAGTCAACCAACAATGTTTTTATAGGAAATGATGGGACACACAGGGAGAAACATGCATATTACATACATATGCCATATAGTGACCCAAGGTCAGGACTGATACACAGATTGTAGATCTAAAGGTAGAGAGTGTACCACATAGGATACAGTGCTGCTCACATAGATGTGTGACATCTGGTGTCATAGATAGACTGTGCACCTCCAAGATGGTCCATGGAGTGGCTGTTACTAATCCAGTGTGATACTGTTACACACAAATAAATGGCTGTTCTGCAACCAAACTCAGTAACCCAGCCAACTCTGTAACAGATAGGAACAATTCCAAAGTGATAGTTTGTCAAAATGCAATGCCCTTCCCAACCTATGTGGAATTGTTTACAGAGATCCTGTACAATTATGTAAATGGTTGCATAGAGGCTACTGTACCTACTATAAGTAAGCCCAAAACAAACTCTATAAAACAAACCACAATAGAATTCTGACCTTAATAGGGTGTATATATAAAGAAAAAAAACATAGCTAAGATCGTGGAAAGCAACTCCCATAATGATAACAGTTCTCTAATCAAACAGGAAATTGAGAGGACTAATTAAGCCCAACAAGGCCAGTTATGAGATCAGAATAGGCTGACAGGCTATAAACAAGCACAAGGCCTTCTACAGCTATATCCAAAACCTCCAAGGCAGGACACATCAGTGTGCCAATCTGGTGCCACCTTCATTGAGCAGTAAGCATGGCAACATTGTAAATTTTCTGGCTGACAAATTTAACTCAAAATTCACCCCATGCTCCCCACAGCCTCCCCTCATGAAACACCCACAATTATTGTCAGGGAGCAGGTCCTGGTGGCCCTCACTAAAGCCAAAAACTCAGCCTCAGTGGACCCCAACAATATCCCAGGATGCCTCCTAAACATGACCTATCAAGACCACTTAATTCATTTTTCAACTATAGCCTGAAAACAGGCTTTGTACCACAAGAATGGAGGACTGCAATGGTTATCCCACTTCACAAGGGTGGACCATCAACTGACCCTGGAAACTATAGACCCATTAGTCTGAATAGTCTAATATGCAAAGCCATGGAATGAATTATCATGAAAATAATCAAAAAAAGGCATAGTCAGCCTTCAGACACTGGACCCATCACAGTTTGGTTTTGTCAAGGGAAGGCCATGCCTACTAAACATGGTGGACTTCTTTGAGAAGGTCACTATGGCAATGCATAAGCAGAAAATGGTATATACTACCTACCTGGACCTGGATGACATGTTTGATATAATACCCCACTCAGGTATAGTTGACAAACTCATCAAACTGGGTACAAACCCCTGCATAACTCACTGGATTGTCAGCTGACTCACAGACAGGATCCAGGAAGTCAAGACTGAGGAGATCACCCCCACTAAGAGATTGTCACTAGCAGAGTACATCAGGGTCCATGCTGGGACTGCTCTTATTTGCACCTACTTCTCAGAGGTAAAGGCTAAAGTCAAGGGCCTTTGGCTGATCAAGTTCACAGATGACTGCAAATCGGGAATTACCATAGATCCCCCCCATTAGACAAACAGCTTACAACAGGGTCTAACACACACAAATGACTGGTGCCAGAGTCATGGATTAAGACCCAATGCCAAGAAATGCATGATAGTGCCTTTTTGGAAAACAGCCACCCAGGCTAATTACTCCTTTGATTGGACAGCCCTAGTGTTGACCCAGTATTGACCTATGGCCAACATATGGACAAGGTAGTAAGGAAATCATTCTGTGTCACCTAACTTATAAGTAAGGGCATAGCATACAGGTCCAAGGAAGTCATAGTGTTTCTTTATCTGACCCTTACCAGACCCATAATTGAAAAAAAATTTCCCTTCAGCATATATTTGACCAGCTGAAACACTCCATATAATCAGACATTCATAATCTCAAATGTGTTTAACACAGACAGAAATAATCAAAACTCATTTGCTCACTTCTGCCGCTATTAAGTCCATGCAAGACTGTGTCTTGTGTGGATTGGGGAAATTATGCTTCCCTCACTGTAGAGCGATCATGGACTTAGTATGTACAATTATAAGAGGTATGAGGGTGCAGCCCCCACATGAGGGAGACCAGGGGGGTTTGGGCCCCTGCAAAAAGCATAAGTGTTTTGTTTTTTCATTGTTTTGGCTTTCAATCTTTTGGGATTGACAATAGCTGTTTGGGATGTGTGTAATTCGATGTTTAAGTACATCCCTGTCCAGACATATGCAACAGTTGGAATGCCCACAAAGGTTCCTTACCAGGAGAATCCAAGGTATAAACACATTGTCCTAAACACATCACCTTAAAACCCTATCTCTCCTACAGGTTACTGAGAGGCATTCTATGCCTGGCATACAAGGCATCCTCGTATCCAGCTCTGATGGACCTTTTGCACATCTGGAAAATGAACAGCATCAGAACCACTAGATCAAAGGATGTGAATTTTGCTTGAGACATAAATAAGATATGTTGATGAGACAGCTATGTATCTCAGAGGGTCCCCCTGCTCTGGAACAGGTTCTCCATCCATGTGAAGTAGAGTCCATCCCTAACCCTATTCAAGTGTAACCTTGACCAATGGATGGGAAATTGGAAATTCACCCTGGGCCTGGCCCCATGTCTTTGATAGACCGAGACAAACAGTAACTATGCTGAAGTTAACATATCCCCAATTTGACCTTTATAAACTTCCTAAGCAATATACCCCCTTCTAATAAATGCCCATGATGCATAGGGACACAACTGGGTTGGATTGCATGGCTAGGCTTACAAAGGCTCTGGTAGTTGTTATCCTAGTATATACCTATGCACCTATTAAAATGTTTATTTATTATGTTATTCATTCAGTTACAGTAAAATGTAAAATTCTGAATTGGGAAGAAAGAAATTGTTCCACTCAACAGCAATTTTTACAAGTTTGCAGTGATGCAAGTCTCCACGTGTGTATGTACACGTGTGTCTGTGTATTATATATATATATATATATATATATATATATATATATATATATATATATATATATATTGGAAAACTGAATATCTTTGAATCCTTCTTTGGTTGACAAATGTTTAGTCAACAAAATTTAGTCAACTACACAGATGGTTGACAGGTGTGTATGTGATTGCACATTTCTCGGGCTTGGGAAATATACTTTCCCTGATGTTGTGTGACCTCAGAGTTACTATATACAAGAAGCATGGGATGTAGGGGTGTAGAGGGGCTTACTCCCATGCAAAAACATATCTTATGTTTTATTTTTGTTCAAATACTGTTTAATTTATGCTTTGCTTCCACTCAACAGAGCAATACCAGATAACCTAAGCTGAGCAACTGGACACCAGCCAGCCAATGGCTTATTGACCCAGAGCTACTGAGCTTCATGGTGTTCATGCACTGGTCAACAGAGGCACATAGACCCTTCCCACTATTGGCATGAGTCCTTGGCATAAGCCAGAATAAGTCAGCATTATCAACTATTCTAAAAGCAAAAACATGGAACATGGCTCAGTGCCATTCATTCATAAAGGCAAAACAAAAGAAGCGTCACAAACTGCTCTTACAAAAAAGGAATAGTTTATAATCCTGAAATGCCCACTACATGTATATAATTCAAACTTCTAGAAATCCTAAAAATAAAATGTAATATATTAGAATGACAAATGATAAATTAAAATAAATGATAAAAGAAAAATTCCAATTACAAATAGTCAGTTAGAAATTACATTATCGGTAGAGCAGCAAAATGAGTACACTTCTTAAAATCTGCACTAAGATTAAACTAAATTAAAAAAAAGTAAACTGTCTTTGTTGTGCAACTAAACTAATGTCACAAGCTGCTTGACACCAGCAATAAAAGGATTAAAATTTAAAAACGTACTGTTTGTCAAGTCCTGCTACAGTGCACTCAGAAAGTTGTAACAAGAACATGATTGTCACTGTGTGCTGAATTAAGGAAAGATCACTGCTGGCTTGGTCACACATTTTGCACTGTGTTGTACCCAGAGGAGAGGGAGAAGATACGTTTTGCATTTCTATTCGTTTTCCCTTTTCTCCAAGTTATTTTGATCTTGCAGTTGATAACATATTGTGGAATTTTCAAGCAGCAGAAACACTATTGCTTTTGTAAAATAAGTATTTTATTGAACAAAACAAAAATCATGCTAACTTTACCATAAACAGAACTAAAATATAGTGGCAGATGAATTGAGTGTGCATGAGTGTGTAGTGTAAATGAACTACCACGGCAGAGCTAGCCACCTGACAGTGTAAACTTAGACTCTAGATGATGGTCACTGTTGAAGTGACACCCCAACCCCAAGTGCAAAAATGGGAAAAAGAGGTTGTGGATGGATGGATTCAGAAAGAAACCAATTCTTCCATTATCTGCTTTACCAATAAAGCTTAGTTCATGTGCAATAATCAGTTCTAAACTGGCAGTCTTAAGTGCACCCTCCAATTAACTAATGCTCTCAGATTAGGCACTAGAAAGTCTTTTGCTGGCAGCAGTCTCATTACGAATTCCAAAAACAGAGCAGAGGGTGTGGTTGCACAACTCCCTACACTATAAACATTTTTGCCTAGCTTATTTGCTTTATTTATTTATTTATGTATGTATGTATCTGCTTTCTAATAAAGGAGTTCAATGTGTGCCGTTACTTGATGGTTGATTGTTGCTAGGGGTTTTAGATATGTGGGATGATTCAATGTATGGTTCAACTTTTCCAGGAAATCTTTATGTATTCCCTTAAGGTGTCCTGTATTCACATTATTTACCAAGGATAAAGTCTCTTCTGTTGTAAGGTCATTAGATGACTTCCATGGTTCCATGTTAACATGCTGATGCCCTGGAGCCTAATACTCAGTATTAAGAGCAAAAAATGAAGGCACAGTGTATCAGCTGGTTGTCCAAGTGGATTGTTCATGAAAAGATAAAGTACAGTGTCTACCACAGTGCAAAACATATCCACGTTTAGTGGTACATACAGATACCACAGAACTGTAGCTAGATTATCTGGTATCTTATGCAGTTCTTCAGACTGTCTGCCCCAGCTCAAAGCTGAGTAGCCAAATTAAAAATAAAAATAAAGAAAATAAGTCTTCTTAAAGTTCAGGACCAAAAAAAAGTCTTCTGCTCTGAAATCAAACTGCTTCCTACATATATTAGAAATGGCGTGTCTATATTACATAATCGAACTTTTAAAAGTTCAAACGTCATATGGTCGACACCATATGATCGAACTTTTAAAAGTTCGAAAATATAATTAAAAAAAACAAAGAAAAAACCTGCCTGAACAATTTAAGCAGCACCCCCCACACCCCCCGCTCTTTAAATATACCAACTCCGAGATTGCACTACAGTGCAGAAAAGGGAAATCTTCCCATTTCACACTGTATGGAGATCTCAGTTGAAATATTCAGACTTTTAAAAGTTTGATCATATGGTGTCGACCAGATGACGTTCGAACTTTTAAGAGTTTGACAATGTGATATAAACCCGAAATGGCTTGCTACTGTTAAATTGCCATGCACTGAGTTATTTAACCATGATTACAAATGCAGTATCGGTATTCATTTCTAAATGCCAGTACTGTTTTCCTGCACCATCAGCACCCACTGACTGCACCCAAATCACCTTGTGCCAGAGGTGGCAATACCCTTCAACCAACCTCTAGATAAACCTCTGGGATTCCACATGGTCCACAGATTATACACAAATTATGACTTCTAAGCAGGAAATAGGTATAGAATTAACCAAGTGATTATATTCAATATAAAGTCACAAGCTATGCAGCTGCATCCACAATGACAATGAAGCAGTCTACTCTTCAGGATGGGACCTCTGTAAACTGATACATCATTCCACCAAGACAGAAGGACCATGTTTGCAAGTGTTGTCCTTCACAGAAGGGCAAAAATAGACTTCTTTAAAGTGCTGCAGTACTGACAGATGTGTCATTCATTTATACGATAAAATAATGAGCATGTTTCTTTTTAAATGAAATTTTATGTATTGTAAATTAAGGAAATGTAGTGCAGTTAGGGGACAGGCTAACACTGAAAATACTTGCAATAAAACTCCAGGGTTAAACAATTGTTTGTGCTGAAGAAGAAAAAAATGTGACATGGAAAGTAAGAAGAACTGCCTAGTAACAGAGAAACACAAAATGATAAAGAACATGCAGAAACATAATTGACTTGCAAACCTGCTTTATGGAAATAGAGCAGAAGGTGTGGTTGTACACCTGACAAAGGGGGATAACTAATAACAACTTTACACTTTAAAAGAGAAAGATGATTGCCTTGTACATATTTTTGTATAGCATAAAGTAGCTAGGATTAGATCATCAGTAGTCTGTGTTTTAGATTTTTATTTTCCTGTTGGAATTTAACAGCTTGTACCATATATAAGCATATGAAGTTGTCCATTCTTGAAATTTTTTAAAATAATAAATTCCTGACTTCATCTTGTCTGCTAGAGCAAAATCACAGATTGTAACATAAGGATGCATATATTGTGAAAAAGAAAAATACAAGAAATGCATCTAATAGTGCTGTATGCATAAATCCAGCTGAAATTGTCATGCTAAAGCATTCACCAAACTGATGAAGTCCACCAAGCATGACCAAGCTCCATGTCCAGTGGTGTTTGCAGCAACTGTAGTTTGGCAAAGAACAGCGTACACAAACATCTATAGATATTCCTTGCAAAGTTATGCAAACCATCCTTAAAGATCTGCTGGCAATATTGTGTAGGAAATGTTGATATGTAGGCCACTTGTTCAGGTAATGACGGTAACAAGATAAAAGACAGTATCATAGTTATCAGATAGCAGACGTTCTGTACCTTTAAGGCATGGTACGATCCTCTTAAAGAACAGATAGCAGACGTTCTGTACCTTTAAGGCATGGTACGATCCTCTTAAAGAACAGATAGCAGACATTCTGTACCTTTAAGGCATGGTACGATCCTCTTAAAGAACAGATAGCAGACGTTCTGTACCTTTAAGGCATGGTATGATCCTTTTAAAGAACATATATCAGACGTTCTATACCTTTAAGGCATGGTACAATCCTCTTAAAGAACAGATAGCAGACGTTCTGTACCTTTAAGGCATGGTACGATCCTCTTAAAGAACAGATAGCAGACATTCTGTACCTTTACGGCATGGTACAATCCTCTTAAAGAACAGATAGCAGACATTCTGTACCTTTAAGGCATGGTATGATCCTCTTAAAGAACAGATAGCAGACATTCTGTACCTCTAAGGCATGGTACGATCCTCTTAAAGAACAGATAGCAGACATTCTGTACCTCTAAGGCATGGTATGATCCTCTTAAAGAACAGATAGCAGACATTCTGTACCTTTAAGGCATGGTACGATCCTCTTAAAGAACAGATAGCAGACGTTCTGTACCTCTAAGGCATGGTAAGATCCTCTTAAAGAACAGATAGCAGACATTCTGTACCTTTAAGGCATGGTACGATCCTCTTAAAGAACAGATAGCAGATGTTCTGTACCTTTAAGGCATGGTACGATCCTCTTAAAGAACAGATAGCAGACATTCTGTACCTTTAAGGCACGGTACGATCCTCTTAAAAAACAGGTAGCAGGTACCTTTAAGGCATGGTACAATCCTCTTAAAGAACAGATAGCAGACATTCTATACCTTTAAGGCATGGCACAATCCTCTTAAAGAACAGATAGCAGACATTCTGTACCTTTAAGGCATGGTACGATCCTATTAAAAAACAGGTAGCAGGTACCTTTAAGGCATGGTACGATCCTCTTAAAGAACAGATAGCAGACACTCTATACCTTTAAGGCATGGCACAATCCTCTTAAAGAACAGATAGCAGACGTTCTGTACCTCTAAGGCATAGTACGATCCTCTTAAATAACAGATAGCAGACATTCTGTACCTTTACGGCATGGTATGATCCTCTTAAAGAACAGATAGCAGACATTCTGTACCTTTAAGGCATGGTATGATCCTCTTAAAGAACATATAGCAGACATTCTGTACCTTTAAGGCATGATAAGATCCTCTTAAAGAACAGATAGCAGACATTCTGTACCTTTAAGGCATGGTACGATCCTCTTAAAGAACAGATAGCAGACGTTCTGTACCTTTAAGGCATGGTACGATCCTCTTAAAGAACAGATATCAGACATTCTGTACCTTTACGGCATGGTACAATCCTCTTAAAGAACAAATAGCAGACATTCTGTACCTGTAAGGCATGGTACGATCCTCTTAAAGAACAGATAGCAGATGTTTTGTACCTCTAAGGCATGGTACGATCCTCTTAAAGAACAGATAGCAGACATTCTGTACCTTTAAGGCATGGTACGATCCTCTTAAAGAACAGATAGCAGACGTTCTGTACCTCTAAGGCATGGTATGATCCTCTTAAAGAACAGATAGCAGACATTCTGTACCTTTAAGGCATGGTACAATCCTCTTAAAGAACAGATAGCAGATGTTCTGTACCTTTAAGACATGGTATGATCCTCTTAAAGAACAGATAGCAGACATTCTGTACCTTTAAGGCATGGTACGATCCTCTTAAAAAACAGGTAGCAGGTACCTTTAAGGCATGGTACGATCCTTTTAAAGAACAGATAGCAGACATTCTGTACCTCTAAGGCATGGTACGATCCTCTTAAAGAACAGATAGCAGACATTCTGTACCTTTAAGGCATGGCACAATCCTCTTAAAGAACAGATATCAGACATTCTGTACCTTTAAGGCATGGTATGATCCTCTTTAAGAACAGATATCAGACATTCTGTACCTTTAAGGCATGGTATGATCCTCTTAAAGAACAGATAGAAGACATTCTGTACCTCTAAGGCATGGTACAATCCTCTTAAAGAACAGATAGCAGACATTCTGTACCTTTAAGGCTTGGTACAATCCTCTTAAAGAACAGATAGCAGATGTTCTGTACCTTTAAGGCATGGTACGATCCTCTTAAATAACAGATAGCAGACGTTCTGTACCTTTAAGGCATGGTACGATCCTCTTAAATAACAGATAGCAGACGTTCTGTACCTTTAAGGTATGGTACGATCCTCTTAAAGAACAGATAGCAGACGTTCTGTACCTCTAAGGCATGGTATGATCCTCTTAAAGAACAGATAGCAGACATTCTGTACCTCTAAGGCATGGTACAATCCTCTTAAAGAACAGATAGCAGACGTTCTGTACCTTTAAGGCATGGTACGATCCTCTTAAAGAACAGATAGCAGACGTTCTGTACCTTTAAGGCATGGTACGATCCTCTTAAAGAACAGATAGCAGACATTCTGTACCTCTAAGGCATGGTACGATCCTCTTAAAGAACAGATAGCAGACATTCTGTACCTTTAAGGCATGGTACGATCCTCTTAAAGAACAGATAGCAGACATTCTGTACCTTTAAGGCATGGTACGATCCTCTTAAAGAACAGATAGCAGACATTCTGTACCTTTAAGGCATGGTACGATCCTCTTAAAGAACAGATAGCAGACGTTCTGTACCTCTAAGGCATGGTACGATCCTCTTAAAGAGCAGATAGCAGATGTTCTGTACCTTTAAGGCATGGTACGATCCTCTTAAAGAACAGATAGCAGACTTTCTGTACCTCTAAGGCATGGTACGATCCTCTTAATGAACAGATAGCAGACATTCTGTACCTCTAAGGCATGGTACGATCCTCTTAAAGAACAGATAGCAGACATTCTGTACCTCTAAGGCATGATACGATCCTCTTAAAGAATAAGCTTTCAGTTCTCATATGTCTGAAACTAATGATGGCTATGCACTTGTACTCCAACTTACACCACGACCCAAGACCTTCAGCAGTCGGAACTGACAGTAACGGATGAGGCCCTTCCCACCTTATTTCATACATACACAAGTACATTCTACAAATGCACATGTTGGAGTCAGAGAGAATAGGAAACTGCGGACCCTGGCCTTAGTTATATGGATATCATATGCAAGTGAGAAGAGCTAAGATGAGTTCATTGATTTATTGTTTGACATCATTGATGCAGAAAATGTGATATATCCTATGATGTTTTATAATTGATTATAATCAAGCTGTCAACATCAGTATAAATAAAGCATTCTTGAACAATAGTCACTACAGCTATCACCTTCACTTGGAGCAGGTCACGGTGTGCCAGATACAGACAGGAACATATCCCCAACACATGGAAGAGATAATAGCCAGGGCTGCTTATGTAAGTAGCTTCTCACCCTATGCTTTATGATGTCACTTTTGTGACACTCAATCACACATTTCCTGATATAGCCACAGCACACCTGGAGTTTTAATATAAAAGATGCCAACTATCCTTGCTTCTAAATGTAGTAGAATATGCAGCCTTACAGTTACCAGGCAACCGAGATCTCAAATCAGCAGAATTCTGACATCATAACTTGAGGATTATGGTGGGAAGAAAGACCACATCCATCACTATGTTACACAGAACCCTTAAATGATCAAAAAATGCATAGATGACATATGTAACACATTTACATATGGAGTGAATAGGTCATAGAGATTCAGAAAGTATCGGTTGAGGGAGGAGAAGGTTCACAACATGCTTGGAACAGAACCAGTGACCAGTGACCATGAGTCTTGCATTTGTTATGTTACTACTGCCCTACACATTCTATACATATTACAATTTGTACATACTTCCACGTGCATGACAGTTAGTAATCAATATTCTTCAAAATGTTTAAAGACTGTATTTTTCTAATTTGCCATTTGCACTGCATGATAAAATTGATTATTTAGGGATTATTCTTTGATTTTTGATCATAATTATAATCATTGTTAACTTATAAAGCTTGTCCTTTAGTTTCCTGATACAAATCATCTAATCTTATTTTAAATGTCTCTACAATGTCACTGTTCTTAATATCAAAATGTAGATTGAGTACAACACCCCCTTCAGCAAGTACCTGGTTAGGATTATGCAACAACTGGAATAGCTACAGAGGTTCCTCACCAGGAGAATCTGGGGTATTAACGCAATGACCTGTACAGATCGCATTATTTTTATTTATTATTTATTTTACATTTGCTGACCAGGCTTGCCTAACTGGCCTTAATAGCCCTTTTTCAGCAGAGGCCCAGGGAGAAAAGCTCCATCTAAGTGTACATGAAAAATTTACATAGTCAATTTACAAAATAAGCAGAGGTATAGAATAAAACAAACAACTGAACATGTATACAGTGTCAAATTACATACAGGCATAGAGTAATTATTAAACAGCATAATAACAAACAGTAGACTAAATCATCTAATAGGTCAGAACAGTGTGGGACATCTGGTAGGATTAATGGATAACTTTGTCTAAGGAGGACGACTACAGTGACAGGTCCATTTACTTTGTAGGTATTCTCAGGTAGCAGCTCTAAATATTTTCAGTTACTTATACGACCAACTTCGAGTGGAAGGCTGTTCCAAGCTTTGGTGAGGTTATAGCTGTTGAGATTACATTAGAGCCATGTCTCTATATTCAGTCTCCTACAAGTTGTTGGGAGGTAATCTGTGTTTGGCATATAACGCATCCATAAATCCAGCCCTGATGGAGCTTAGCACATCTGCAAAATGAGCAGCACCAGAAACACGAGATCCAGATCTTTGAACTTTGCTTGCAACATAAACAGAACATGCAAGACAGAAATGAGATTCAATCCCCATGCTCTGGAATAGGTATCCATGTGAACCAAAATCCTTCCCTAACCCTATTCAAATGTAACTTTGACCACTGGGTGGGAATTTACAAATTCATCTCTGGGCTTGCCCCATGTCTCTTATAGACAGAGGCTGACAGTAAGCATTCCCTAACTAACGTTGGATGGGTAATCATAAATTTGTCCCCAGGCTGGTCCCCACTTCTCTCATAGACCAAGGTCAACACTAAACATTCCCAAACTATCATGCCACCTCCACATAACTTTTTAGCAACTTCCTAACTAACATACCCTTTCTAACAAACATAACCACCAATTAAGATGCACATGTTACCAGGGAATGCAATTGAGTTGCGTTGGGTTGTGTGGTTAGGCTTATAAAGGCCCTGATGGTCATTAGCAGGGTATATACCTATGAACTTATGAATTCTACAGAAAAAAGTTTGGTGTTTTTGATATAACTAACATTTCTTCATAATCTGTAAGTACCATGTATGCATGAAGATCTTAAACCTCAACATTCAAACATAAAAAACATCTTTGCTAGGTTTATTAGTTAAAAGTAAATTCCCTGTAAGCCATTTGTAAGATGTGTAGATTTAATCTTTTTCACCCTGTACTAGTAAGACAGTGGATTTTCTTTGTAATATTCCACTGAATATTCTACAACATACTGTAAATTCAAATTTGAGTTCATGAAAAAGGAATTTCATTTTTTTCAGAGCTGTAAGTCAGTGTCTGTGTTCATTTTTATACACCATCACTTTAAGAGTAATCAGCATTTACACAGAAACTTTGAGTATTCAGTATTTACACTGCCACTTTAAGAGTATTCGGTATTTACGAGGCCACTTAAAACGTATTCAGCATTTACACTGCCACTTTAAGAGTATTCAGTATTTACACTGTCACTTTAAAAGTATTCAGCATTTACACTGCCACTTTAAGAGTATTCAGTATTTCTATTTAATGCAACTAAGGACTGCAGCATTATGTTCCACAGTCCCCTAGCCTGACCCTAATTTGTAATGTTGAGATATGCATTTCTGCACTACAGTTAATATGGCCCATAATACAAGGGAATTCTATCTATATATGGTCATGGGGACCATAACATTATTTAAAACTAATTGCTTACTCAATATGATGACATCAGTCCACAGGGTTTGTATAAATTGTTAAATTTTTGACCAGAATTCAGAAAACAGAGGATGCTTGTGGAAGATATGTATCAATGTGTCCTATGATTACTTACCGTAATAACATCAAGTCCAATTGATGGAAACAGATCTTTGGTAAAGATGTTCTGGTGTGAGGACCATGATGGTATTTCTCTACCATGGTGATGTCAATGCTTGATGTGGAAGTTTGAGTAATTTTATTATTACTTTTATTATTATTTTAGATTCATGCTGTTTGATAACGCTTTAAATTTATTTTAGATAAGGTGAGTTGTGCAATTTCTAGGTAAAAAACTTTCTTACACTATGAAGGACACCAATGAGGAAGAGAAAAGGCAAACACTACTAAAAACTCCTGATGTCCACCATGGCAGTAAAACTTAATAGTAAAATCAAAACTTTAATGAAAAGAATATAACATAAAATAAGCAGTCCTCAGTCTTCCAATAAGCGCTTTCGGCAAATAAGCCTTCCTCAGATCATATAAAAAGGACTATTCAGCTTTTGTATTTATAAAGCATCACAGTCATTCCTCATTTAGTTCTCTGACACGCCTCATGTCAGAGAACTAAATGAGGAATGGCTGTGATGCTTTATAAATACAAAAGCTGAACAGTCCTTTTTATACGATCTGAGGAAGGCTTATTTGCGTAAAGCTATCGGAAGACTGAGGACTGCTTATTTTATGCTATATTCTTTTCATTAAAGTTTTGATTTTACTATTAAGTTTTACTGCCGTGGTGGACATCAGGAGTTTTTAGTAGTTGTACAATTTCTGTTAAAACCAATCATTAAATTGTAGATTAAATTTATTTTGATTTTTTTAAAATGGTTTATCATCATCCATGCAGTCTGATCAAAATGTGTATCCTCTGTGCATGAAGTTAGATAATATATCATTGATTGAAATAAAATGATCCCTGGTCAGCCTTAAAGGAGAACCGCACCCACAGACTCAAAAAACATGCTTATTTCATCATGGTTTGGTGTTTCCTACATTTTAACACCACTCTAGGACCATTTACAAGTTTTGAAATATTTTTATACATAATTTCTGAGTCTGACCACATGGGTTTTAGCATCTTGAAGTGTTCCTGATTGTTTAGTCTGCCTCTAGATATCCCACAATGCAGTGCGTGTCTGTAAAAAATTACATCACACAGGCCTCTTTCTTTCTAAAGCTCCTGCCACTGCATTGATTTTACATGCATATACTGCTGTCTTTTAGTCCGTTAGTTTTAAGTAACATTTCATGCCGCTCAATGACTATTTAAAACACAAACAGTGCAATGCAGAGAACAGACTTTCAAAGTGCTTTTTACTGCTGCTTCTTTTTAGAATAGCTAAATTGCAGTCTTTTGTGAAGCCTGAATTGTACTACTTCAACTCATCTCCCATCCCCCTTCACATATAACTTCTCTAGCTGTCAAAGTGCTAAGGATAATTTGAGCTGTTACCTGCTGTGATTGACCACTCACAGTAGGAGCCTTGACTCATTTACTGTTTCCTTGTTCTAGCCTTTACTTTCTGTATGGGTAGGGGAAGGACCAGGGAGCTGTGACATCACAGCATGTGTGTTTTTAGGATAGTTGTGGTGATGTCAGTTTGGGGAGGGAATAGGCCAGAAAACTATCTGTATTCATTGGCCTTGATGACATCAATGAATTAGAGACTGCAGCAAGCTTTTCCAGGGTGGGATAAAAGTTTTTTGAAAGTGAAACCACCACAGTACAGTATGGCACTGTTCTAGTAGAGAGGAACAGTCTATTTAAAATATTTTAGATGCTGTATTGCTGTTTATTCATAACAGGAAGTGTAAATAGGGAGAAAAGGACAGAGAAGTTGAGGATTTAATAATAGAATCTCATTGTTGTCCTTTAATTGGAAAAGTATAACATAAGATGGGATAGAGGAGAGTGTCCTTAACATGTCTTCATATTAAGTCTGTATATATGGAATCAGAATTATTTATAACTGGTTGCTACAATATATTTGATAAGGCTGGTATATAAAACCTCTTGTGATCTGGTGTTTTGTCTTGATTCAATAAGAGAAAAATACTAATTGCAAATCAATGCCACTCAATGACTGTGATGTTAATGTGGATGCTGCTGACTTTTGCACTAGAATTGTACAGTGGTACAGTGGTAGCATTGTCTCCTCACAGCAAGAAGTTCTCTGGTTCAATTCTCAGCTAGGGTGCCTTCTGTGCAGAGTCTGCATGCCCTCCCTGTATTCATGTGGGTTTCCTCTGAGTGCTCCGGGTTCCTCCCATGTTACAAAGACATGCATCTGGAGCATTTATCCACAGGCCTCCACTGAAAATTGACTTCATTTCAAGCTGAACTTAAAATAAAATCAAGATTGTTACAAATTGCTCATCTGTGTAGTTCATATGCATAAAAATTATATCTCCATATAAAGATTTTTTTTTTTAGTTATCAGTAGCATTGACAGCCTGTTCAAGTGGATTTCTTGCTAAGGCACACAGAAGAGAAAAAAATTGAGATCCCAAGGTAATATCTCTAAATACTGAGAACCATATTGATATATGATCTGATTTTGATGTCTGAGTAGAGGTTTTATATGATTAAACTAGGTTAATATTTTTTTTCTAGAAAGTACATATTTTGGGAAATAAAATATAGCTAAGACCATATGTGGCAGGTAAAAACTTTAATTTAATTATAAGTTTATTTTATAATGAAGAAATGAACATGAGGCAATAATATGTAAAATTCGGGTGGCTGTCATTCAGTTCAGCTGGTAATGAAACTGGCTAATGTGGCATGTTTATTTACTCCTAAAGGACAGGTTTAACTTTAAGTGGTTAAGGTATGATATGACAGGAATAAATATAGTCCTGATAACAGAGTTGAAGTTGCCATAATTATTTTGAAATAGTATCATTGTATCTGAAATATTTACATTTGTTTACTGGTTAAGCATATTGTGAAATATTTCCTTTATATGGTTTTGACAAGTAGCTGTTTCTATTCTCCTTGATATATGGTAATATGCTTGGACAACAGAGGCTTGGAGAAGTACCAACTTTTTAACCTTTTAAGGACTAACAGTATGTTACGATCAGTCAGACTATGTGTTTCGTCTTTGACTTGACTGAAGGCAAAAATTTTTATAAATACTGGAATCTGAATATATTTACAGTAATACATACTAAGCAGTTGTGTAGTTTTACAAGTTCTTCATTCATGGCTTTCATACTTTAAGTTTATACTTAAGTTTATACTTAAAGTTCACACTTTAAGTTTATACTTAAAGTTCTTCATACTTTAAGTTTATACTTTAAGTTCATACTTTAAGTTTAACTAATGAGTAAAATGTAAAAGTTCCTAAAAAGTCTTAGTAATAAAGTGAAATCTCTGGGATTAAATTTCTCAATGTTTCACTTATTGCAAGAGCAATGATTTAAATTCTTACAGTCTGATTCCAAATTCTTGGAGATAGCTTTAATGTGTATAATTTAAAGTCTATATTGTGATGATCAAAAATATTAGTGTTTATTTTATATAGATAGATAGATTTCACTTTACTGACCATAATTTTGTGACATTTTCTGCTGTGCATATCATAAACTAGAGAATAATATAAACATAATAATACAATAAAACAATACGACAAGAAAAAAACAAAACAAGGGTGACTTGGTTTGGTCAATCCCAGTGACATATATTAATTAATAGGATATCATCCAGTTATTTATATAATTAACCAGAGTGCATAATTTAGATTTTATTGTTCCACTTAAATCATTGGTTAAGATATCCATTTAAAGTCCCCTGTTACCAATAAGTGGCCTTGTTAATTGTGAGAAATTTTAATGAATATGTTTTCTGGTAATTTTGGCAAGCTGAGGTACAGATGCACTTTACATTTTTAGAAAGGACTTACTTTTCAGTGATCATTTCTGTTTTATCCGAATATTATTCTTTTCATTTCTATTTTTTAGCATATTTGGATTTTTGTTTTATGGGGATTGCAACATTTCTTCATTATAAGATAACAATTACAGACATGAAACATTATACAAATTCATGGAATCTGGCTGAGCCAAATTACACTAAGAATGTATTTGGGTTTTCTGGCTGACTATACAAGTGCGTGCCTTCTATTTAATGACCGAGTTACCAGATATATCATTTCATTATGCTGTGATGATCATGCAAATTATTTTTTTTTCTATTTTATCCTTTATCTTTACATCACATGAAATCAACTCTTTCTGCCTCACCAAACTTTCCAGGGGATCATTGATTTAGTTTCTATCAGTCTGCCACTCAAGAGATCCTTCCAATTTGACATCTGTATCCTAAGCATTTTATATTAATGATAACAGTGATTAAAGCAACTAGTCCATTCAGTGAAAAAAAAATGCCATGCCTTGAGCCAGTAACTACCAATGATGTATAACTGGATGTTAAACTTCTATTAGACAATGCAGTAATAATTATTAATCTCAGTGTTATATTTATAGCCAGCATAATGAAATGTGTCCATTAGGTTACCTCTACTACTAGAAGGCTGGCATTTAAGTTTAGCAATTAAAGCAATTCTGTGGATATTTTCTTCTTGTCTGATGTTATGATGTATTAGTAATATAGCTGGACTAGCTGTTTGTTATCTCTCGTCTCAGCCAATAAGCTCTTGTCCAATATTATTATCTTACCTGAAGTTAAAGTGAGTGGTCCTTTTCAACTACATTAACATATATATTTCATTAGGATTCTTTTCAAATGCCTTCCCTTCATCCAGATTGAGAATCTGTTCCTGCCATAAGAAGGAAAATTCTTCTTTTATAATATACTTTGCAATATTTGACATTAAATCTGTATTATAGATGCATCTGAGACATTTTTATATTATCCTAACAGGAATATTGCAGGGGGTTCCAAAAATTCTCCCATCTTTGGACTTTATATCTCTGTTTATCAGAAAAGATTTAATAGCTTTATAGCAGACTCATATTAAAGGACATAGCACAGCTGATCTGCATTGCCAGGCGAAGCCCGGAATGTGTGTGATGTAAATGCTCTCTCATAGCTGAAGGAGCAAAACCAGAGTTAAGTTTGAAATCCAAGTTGGAAATTTTTATATTTTTCATCATGAAAAATCATACTACATGTTTGAAATGTCTCTGTATATGTAAATTTAGATTTATTGCTTATTTAGCATTCTGTCTGTCCTATCCTGTTTTTTTTTTTTACATAGGCAGGACTAAAAGGGAGTTACACCATAGAATTTATGAACATATGCATGCTATCACTATGGGAGATATTAATGATGCACTTAGTAAGCATTATTCAGTGAGTGGATGTAAGATTTCATTAAGAATTCTTATTTTAGATTGTTACTAATTTTGTCAACAGATTTGATGCAGAAGATGAGTTAGACTGGAGAGAATATTGCTGGCAAGTGAAATTAGATGCTTGCAATCCTCCAGGGCTCAATGACAAAGAACATTTTAAAGTTTATTTAAAAAGAAAGATACTTAGACATTAATTACTTAATTAAGTCATGTGATTGGGGGGTTGTGTAAATGTTTGATTCTGTTTTGTGCATTCAGTCTGAAGAACTCTTGTTTAAAGATAAAAGCGGTATCTGTATATTTTTCTTATATTAATTTTTTAGTTTTTACTGGTCGCTTTTCTGCATATATTCTTTCTTATAGCTTTATTATTCCATTGCTCTGTTTATCAACAGATTTATTGTGGTATAAACTAACAGTGATTTTAATATCCTTAACCTTTAGTAATGTAAGATAACTATAGGTTCTTTATATGCAACTTTCATTGATTATGTTATTTTTTCAAGATAGTTGTGAAGGATTACAGCAGGTGCTAATATAGCTAGTATTCTAGGTGGTGATAGACCCCACGTTAAACTGTTTTTATTCCCCTGGAGATATAGACTCGTATTATTTAAAACATGGAGACGTTAAATCATTTTCTACAGAAACAGAAATTGTGTGATGGGTGGATAAAACAATTTACATACATTTCTCACACATTTAAACTTGGCTCATGACTGGGATATGTTTTTTATGTCATACATTTTTATGACATAGAATTTGAGGACATAAAACGACTATTGTATGTTCTGAATATGGCATGATAAGAATTGTTATTTCATGAAATAAAAGTATAGGAAATTTTATTAGAATGAATTTTTTCTTGGATCCAGCAACAGGATTTTGTAAAATTATACAAAGAGAATAAATTACCTTTGGGAAGTGAATGCAAATGTTTCAGTTGCAATGAATTACAAATAGGATACTTGTAAAGTGACTGTATATAGCTGTATGAAGACTTATAATATTCAGAAAAAAATGATATGAAGACTTATAATATTCAGAAAAAAATGAGAATCAATTAGCCAAAACAGCAACTCACAATAATTAACACCTTATTGCCTGTCAGTTATGATAAGTATATTAAAATACGAAAAACTAAAACAATGGAACAAAGTGAGTTTCCACTGAAAAAGAAATTAGAATATTTTAAGAAGTAAGTTTTTTCCAATTATATCAGCTAGGGAAATGTTTAGCCTTACAGTGCCAAGAAATAAAATTCAAAAATGTCATTTCTCTGATGTTTGGAGAAAATGGTAAAATGTGTGCAAATTTAGAATAAATTAGTCATTTTAAATAATTATTTTGTTAAAGTTTATAGTAAAGAATGGGTTCATGATCCAAATAAAATTAAGATGTGGTTAACCTTTACCTATACATTGGATTTAGTTTCAATTGACCCAGTAATAAGAATGCAATATATATGATAAGCTATTAATTTTTTTAAAACTAATAAAACTTCAGGATCAGATGGTTATATAGTGGAATTCTATCAACCATTCATTAACAAGTTGTCTCCTTTTCTATATAAAATAGCAAATTTAATGACCATTCCTAACTAGAAAAGAAAAAAAAAACAATCTATGAATATGGCTAAAATAGTTTTGATAAAAAAGACAAAAAAGATAGAACAAAACTAAAACATTGCAGGCCCAATTTCCTTGCTTAATTATGATTATAAAATTATAGCAAATATGATTAATTTGAAATTAGTTACATACTTAAATAAAGTATTACATCTTATGCAATTTTGATTTTGCCCTAACAGAAAAAGTTCAGAAGCAAATATATACCTGCAAGTACTAATTTGGCAAGCTAAAAATAGTCATTTAAAGACTAATTATTTGTATTTACTTAAATTAGATATGACTAAATAATTCAACATTTGCACAATTCATCACAGCATATATTATACTTGATAACAAAGCATTACCTAAATTTAAAGTAACTACAACAGTAAGACAAGGTTGTCCATTAGCAGCAACACTTTTTGTTTTAGTAATAAATCCATTTCTGTAAAAACTTCAGGAAATAATTACTGCTCTTGCAGTAAACAGAAAAAAAAAACTAAATTAGCTCATGTTTATGATATAATGATTATTATAGACAGCATTAATAAAGACATGGAAAACATTACAAAGATGATAAATGAAGTCTGAGAGTTGGTGGGATATGAAATAAGCCCCCTGTTACCCCCACACCCCATGCTAGTGCTAGTTATATATATCAAGTCTAAGATTGCACAACAGTAGCATAAGGGCAAATTCCTAGACCCTGCTTTACCATGATCTCACAAGCAAAGCGGGTTCCTATGAGTACAACAAAAATGCATTATGTCAAATGTGTTTTCATCGACACATGTAGGGCAAACTGGCAAAACAGCGAAGCAGCTGTTCAGCGAATTCTTTCCCTGGGAAAGAAGTCACTTGACCGCTTTGTTGTTTTGCCATGTTCTGAAGTGTAGTGTGGTCCCTTGTCCGGTATAGCTCCTGAGTGTGATTGTGTAACATTTACTGATCTTAGGTTAAGGTAAGTGCATATGTATGAAAGTGTTTACTGTTTTATATTTTGTGTTAGATGTATGGTTGAGTTACATGTGTATATGTTTTCAGCTGTTTACTTTTGTTTTGGGGGGGGTAGAATTAGGGTTTAGGTAAGTGTGTATGTGTTTGGAGCTGTTTATGTAAATGTGCGAGAGTTACTGACCTTAGGGTTAGGGTGCGGGTTAAGGTAAGTGCATATGGTTTAAAATGATTACTGCTTTTTTTTTTCATTAAATGTATGGTTGGGTTATGTGCATATGTGTATTTAGTTGTTTACTGGTTTTGGGGGGGTGTAATTAGGATTGGGTATGTGTGTATGTGTTTGGAAGTGTGTAATGTTTTTTTTTGCGGGGGTTGGAACAGCGATTTCTTTCCCTAGGAAAGAAATCGCTCTTCTGTGGATTCGACATTTTCAGCTTTCGCTGAAAATGTGTCAATGTAACATCGTTCACTGTTTTTAGCTTTCAATGTTACAATATAGACCCAGCAAATCACCCATCAAGTTGCAAAACAGGTGAAAAAGAATGAAAAGAGCATCAACGACACTTATCAATGGCAACCTTAGAGAGAGAGAGAGGCAGAGATAGATAGATGGGTAGGTATCTATAGAAATGTGTGTGTGTGTGTGTGTGTGTGTGTGTGTGTGTGTGTGTGTGTGTGTGTGTGTGTGTGTGTGTGTGTGTGTGTGTGTGTGTGTGTATGTGTGTGTGTGTGTGTGTGTGTGTGTGTGTGTGTGTCTGTGTCTGTGTGTGTGTGTGTGTGTGTGTGTGTGTGTGTGTGTGTGTGTGTGTGTGTGTGTGTGTGTGTGTGTGTGTGTGTGTGTGTGTGTGTGTGTGTGTGTGTGTGTGTGTGTGTGTGTGTGTGTGTGTGTGTGTGTGTGTCAGTGTGTCTGTGTGTGTGTGTGTGTGTGTGTGTGTGTGTGTGTCAGTGTGTGTGTGTGTGTGTGTGTGTGTGTGTGTGTGTGTCTGTGTGTGTGTGTGTGTCAGTGTGTGTGTGTGTGTGTGTGTGTGTGTGTGTGTGTGTGTGTGTCAGTGTGTGTGTGTGTGTGTGTGTGTGTGTGTGTGTGTGTGTGTGTGTGTGTGTGTGTGTCTGTGTCAGTGTGTGTGTGTGTGTGTGTGTCAGTGTGTGTGTGTGTGTGTGTGTGTGTGTGTGTGTGTGTGTGTGTGTGTGTGTCTGTGTCAGTGTGTGTGTGTGTGTCTGTGTCAGTGTGTGTGTGTGTGTGTGTGTGTGTGTGTGTCTGTGTCAGTGTGTGTGTGTGTGTGTGTGTGTCTGTGTCAGTGTGTGTGTGTGTGTGTGTGTGTGTGTGTGTGTGTGTGTGTGTGTGTCTGTGTCAGTGTGTGTGTGTGTGTGTGTGTGTGTGTGTGTGTGTGTGTGTGTCAGTGTGTGTGTGTGTGTGTGTGTGTGTGTGTGTGTGTGTCAGTATGTGTGTGTGTGTGTGTGTATCTGTGTCAGTGTGTGTGTGTGTGTGTGTGTGTGTGTGTGTGTGTGTCTGTGTCAGTGTGTGTGTCCGTCTCTGTGTCAGTGTGTGTGTGTGTGTGTGTGTGTGTGTGTGTGTGTGTGTGTGTGTGTGTGTGTGTGTGTGTGTGTCTGTGTCAGTATGTGTGTGTGTGTGTGTGTGTGTGTGTGTGTGTGTGTGTGTGTGTGTGTGTGTGTACATGTGTGTGTGCAAAAGAGAGGGCCTCTATCCCTAAGGATCACAATGTGGATTTTGGGTATCTGCATCCTATATGAACTTCAACTTTTCTGTAGAAAGCAAAGGTTCAATTGAGGTAAACTAGTTTCATCTGTGTAAATTTGCATATCTTACATATCTTACAAAATCATGACATCAAAGTGTATCCTGCTGCTATGGAATAACTGCTTCACATGATGACATCTTGAAGGGGCATGTCATATAACATCAGCTGTCCTTAAATTTGGCTATTTTCTCAATACAGCCATAATAAATAATATTAAAAATGGCAGTACTTACTTACGGGCACTTTTCATGTCAGCATGGAAAGCCTCCAAACACCCTGCCAGCAATCTTCAGTTCCGAAAACCAGAGACCTCTGGAAAATGGCCAAGTTACTTTAAAGCATTCTGTTTTAGCTGACTACTCTGCACAGTATCTTTTTTTGTTAATTTCCATTTGGCACCTGCACCTCCTTATTGGGTCATCTGTTTAGCAAAGAATGGACGTTAGGTTTTTACGCACAACAGGGCTGTGGTTTGTGTGAGGCTGCTGTGCACTTTCCTAGGGAAAGAGTCTCTTCCTTCTCAACTGTTGTGTCAATGTAGACTTGAAATATATAAGTTGGACTGTGTATATTTTATACTATTGTATTTCTATTTTATAGTTTCTCAGCACCACTGTTGTACTTTCTCTATGTCATTCACTTGAAAAGCTAGTATTTTGCATTATGCGTTTCTGTTGTTCAGCTCGTTTTGATATGGCTGCGAAGGGTTGTAACTAGATGTATTTGATAGTTACTAATGCTAGCCCAAGTGATACACTAGCCTCTTACAATTGCTGTTGTTTTCAAGTTGCTAGGTTTATTGTTCTGGGAGGCTGGGAAGTTTCACTACTGTATGGTTGAAATAACGAGTACAATTGCTGTAGCTTTCTTGTTGCTAGGTTTATTGTACTGGAAGGCTGGGAAGTTTCACTACTGTATGGTTGAAATAGCGACGCTGGCCCTGCTGATACACCAGCCTCTCGCAGTCAGTACTGCTTAATTATTGCTCTGCCTATTCTGCTGGAAGGTTGTGGAGTTTACCATGTGTTTGTTTTTGATAGCGACGCTAGCCCAGTTGGTACACTAGTCTCTCGCATGTGGTTAAGTTAATTCAGTCGCTCTCCTACTTAAATGAAGGATGTGGTTCAGTTAATTTTGTCGCTCTTCCTCTGATAACGACGCTAGCCCAGTTGGTACGCTAGCCTCTCGCATGTGGTCCAGTTAATTCTGTAGCAAATGCTATTGTTTCTTGTCAGTTGTTGTAGTTTCTATATTGTATTAGGAGTATATTGACCCAACAGTGAAGTACTACTGACTCACTGGGGCACTAATAAGGTAAAACTTATGAACACTGTTCGTGATTTAGCTGTGCCATTTTTCTTTTCTGACTCCAGCAAGTTCCCTGATTGTATGAGTAACTGTTATATGAGTAATTGTTAACTATTTGGGTAGTCTTTATCTACCAGCGATAGCCCTTATTAGCAATGAGCTACCTCACACGTGTGATGTAAAACGCAGTTGAGAGGCAAATAGTTTTTAACCTTATCTGCTTATAATTCCAATACTACCTGACTCCTGCATATGTTTTGTTTTTATTCTATTGTTATATTTGCTGCCTACTGAACATTGTTAATTTGTATAGTGCATGATAGATGTTCAGGTTGTTTCCTGTGAATAACAGTAGAACTTGTCTGTTTTAGTCATACCTCCTTATTTAAACAGTAGTAGTTGTTAAGTGTATTTTTATCTGTAACTAACAGACCTACCTTCCTTCCTGTCCTCCAGCTCTCTTGCCCTGAATCTCCCCCTGTGTTTTTGACTGGGTGGATACTATACCTAACCAAAGCTGTGCTCCCTATTGCCTTAGCAATAACTACCCTGTGCTGCTTCAACTTCCCTTGAGGAAAACGCTCCCGAGAGGCTCTCTAAAGATCTCAAGAAAGTATGTGTGTTTACTAAGCCTGAAAACTCTTGTACTCCTACTAGCTGAAGTCATACTCTCCCTGTCTGGAGTGCCAGCAGCCTAACCCCCCCCCCCAACTCTACTCCTTGCCCTCCACTCCTCACTCTTTTTCCCAGCACTGTTGCTCCCTTCTCCCCTTATCTACTTAGCCCTATTTTTCCCTGGTGAGTAGATAGCTTCTATCCACTAGAGGATATCCCTTCCCCTTGATATTAGACTTATTCTGATCTTGACATTCTCTCTTTCAGACTCTTAGTTCTCACATCTCAGTCCCTCACTCTTTCCCCTGATACTTTTAGTCCACTTCCCCACCATATCTAGGCCCTCTCCACTTACCCATCTACTCCTTACCCTTCTTGAACACTGTTCTACTGATAGTTTTTCGCTCCTCTTCTGCTCTACTGGGCTCTACCTGCTCCGTTTGCCCTTCGGGCTCACACCGCTCCCCTACCCTGCCCCCAAATCTCACCCGCCCCCAGCACATCTACCTTTAAACCTCCATAAACCACACCCACTGCTAGTCTACTCCAATCAGTAACATACATCTAGACACACCTTCCTTTTTTCCCGCCAAAACCAGCCCTCATATAGCCCTCATACAAACCCCTATCATCATCTTTCCTGGCCTAAAACACTCCTTTCCCACACCCACACCACACCACACCCCCCCCCACATATAGTACAACTCTCCACATACTTAATACTACGTAGGAAATCTACCTGCTGCTCTATACTTAAGTGTCCTCTATACACCATTTAACTCTACTCACAACTATTATTCTGTCATTTCCTTCCAAACATGCTTTCAAAACTCTGTCTCATCTCCCTTTCTTTTTTCTTTCTCCTCTCTTCATTCTATTGCGACCATCTCTCCCAACCCACTTTTTCCCTACACTCCCAACACTTTCACATAACTAATTATCAGAACTCACCTCTCCCACATTCATACTCTATTATTTCCCCCTATCTATATTCTTCTAACATTCTCCTTCTATTTCAATACAAACTTTTCTCCTACCATAAACTCCCCATCTTTATAACTACTAGCAAATCCCTCCAATTTACAACAGAAGCCAATCTCTTTACCTTACTATCCGCCCACATAAACTGTTTC
The DNA here is from genome assembly GCF_019279795.1 of Protopterus annectens. Taxonomy (NCBI): domain Eukaryota; kingdom Metazoa; phylum Chordata; order Ceratodontiformes; family Protopteridae; genus Protopterus; species Protopterus annectens. The sequence continues at coordinate 29,612,835 of NC_056732.1, read as the reverse complement.
ATACTACATCATATTAGCACTCTCATGTCTGGTGATATCCACCCAAACCCAGGCCCCTCCCCTATAACAGCCACTAATAAATCCTTATTGTTTACTTCCTTAAACTCCCAAAGTATAGTAAATAAAGTCCCAAACCTCCATGCTTGGCTCATACACAATAAACCTGACATCCTGTCTATATCTGAAACCTGGTTAAAACCACATATAAAAGACTCTGAAATTATTCCCCCAAACTACTCCATCATCAGGAAAGACAGGCCTCTCAAAAAGGGTGGTGGGGTAGCCCTCATATATTCATCCTCCCTAGCAGTCACTCCCTACAATAAACCTACTCCACACTTTAACAATGCTGAACTTCTCCTTACTCTACTACAAATCAATAATCACAAACACATATGTCTAGCATCCCTTTATATACCCCCAGTGGATAATATCTCCACACTTGAACTTATCCTTTCTTGGATTTCTAGTAACATTAGCAACAAAACCATAATCCTAGGAGATGTAAACATCAACTGGGCCTGTATTCAATCTCCAACAAACTCCTTAAATATTGATCTATACAATTTCTCTCGACTAATCAATTCAGTAACTCGCCCTGCTAAAAACCTCTCCAGTGGAAGTATACTGGACTGGATCCTTGTCTCCCATCCTCACTATTTCTCCGACAGTGGCACCCTTCCAGACTCCCTTAGTGATCATTCACCCATTTTCACCAACCGACTTCCCACTGTCCTTCAACAAACCCACAAACCTTTCTTTTTTCCTTCCCTCCCAAATTTCTCTTGTCCACCTGTGTTATTAAACTCTGTTATGACTATGCCTCTCTACAAGGATTTTATGTTCTGTCTTAATGTATTAATAATTTTTAACTTGTATTGACTGTTACTGTGAATTATTTGTAAATTACGTTGGAGCTTTTCTCCCCGGGCCTCCACTGAAAATGGACATATATCCAGCTGGACTAGCCCGGTCAACAAATGTAAAATAAATAATAAATAAACTATATAACTATCCACGACCAGAAAAATTTCAACCCAACTACCTTCGTATATTCCTTACAAGCAATTAATTGGAACTGTCTAAAAACCCTACCACTAGACATGGCAGTGTCACACTTTAATACAACATTTTTGAAACTACTTGACTCTCAAGCTCCCCTAAGGACAAAGAGAATAAAGACAAAATCAGCCCCCTGGCTCTCTAAACATACTCTTGCTATTATGAGACATAGAGATAAAGTCTGGGCACGCTACCAGAAACTTAAGACAAGTCTGCTCCTTAATGAATATAAAATGCTTCGAAATAAAGTAAAGAAACTCATCACCTCTGATCGACGAAACTATTTTTCTACACTCCAAAACCAAAATAAAAACAACCCTCAGAAATTCTGGAAAGGGATCTCCAGTCTGCTTCATCCTAGAACACCAGATACTCCCACCCCAGACTCAAATGCCTCTGAACTAGATCTGGCCACCCAATTTAACTCATTTTTTATTGACTCAATTGCCAAACTGACCTCTTCATTCTCCAACTCCACTATGCTCTCTAACACCCCCTCACCACCCCCACTCACACTCTATCCTTCGCCACTTCTACTTCCTGTTTCCCATCCTCTAACTCCTCTACCTCTTCTACTACCCAACCTTTACCCCATGCACCTCCACACTCCAACTCTCCCTCCCCCAACTCCACTCTCCTCTCATTCAATCCCATGCCTACATCTTCTATAAAGAAACTCCTTCTGAAATTGAAACCATGTACCAACGCCCCTGACAATATACCTTCCTACTTTCTTAGTATAGCTGCTGAAACACTAGCATATCCCATCAGCATCTTAATTAACTGTTCCCTAAAAGAATGCGCAGTTCCCCAAATCTGGAAACAGGCATATATTATTCCTCTCCACAAAGGGGGCAACAATAACAATGTCACTAACTTTCGTCCCATAGCCATCCTATCCCCCATTTCCAAAATCCTAGAAAAATGTGTCCAACTTCAACTCCTTCCTCATCTCCTAGAAAATCACCTTATAACACCCACACAGCACAGCTTTAGACCTAACCACAGCACGATGATAGTCCTCCTCTCCTTCCTCGAAACGGTAAATAGAGCTCGTGATTCTGGCCTAATTGTTTCTACCTTATAACTAGACCTCTCCAAAGCCTTCGATACCATCTCACATAGCCTGCTCATAACTAAACTCTCAGAACTTAACCTTTCTTCCTCCTCCTTGAAATGGTTCTCTAGTTACCTATCCAACCGGAATCAAGCAGTAAAATGGAAAAAACTACCTCCTCATTCCTTAGTACCCCCACACGTGTTCCACAAGGCTCCATTCTAGGTCCTGTTCTCTTCAACATATTTATAAATGACTTCCACAAATCAATCCCATTCTCAAATATCATCCAATATGCAGATGATTCAACTATCATTTGCTCAGCCACCTCTATCTCTACACTTCAAAAACTAACTCAAGATGCCTTCTCCACAACAGAGCAATGGATGTTAAAAAATCACCTAGCTCTTAACGCCTCCAAGACCAAGCTAATGATTTTTACTCCTTCTAAAGCTACTCATCTCAATATGAATACATTTTCAATCACTAACCAAAATAACTCACCCCTAGAATTGGTGTCAGAGACCAAGCTACTTGGGGTACAAATTGACAACCAACTTAAATTTACCTCTCACCTACAAAAAAAATCAAAAAAACCCATCAAAAACTTGGTATGCTTTATAGACAAAATGCCTACCTTACGTCTGCTACTAAAATAACTCTCGCTTCATCCTTCCTTATCCCCTCCCTTCTCTATGGTGCCCCACTCCTAACTAATCTTCAATCCTCTCTCAAAAAACAACTTTCCTCTTGCTACAACAAAATTGCAAAATTCGCCACCAGCCACAAGTCTTCCACCCACCACTGTTTTTCCCTCCAGAAACTAAAATGGCTAGAACTTCCCAATCAATTAACTTACACTCAACTTACTCTAGCCCACAAGCTTATTCTCAACCCCTCCCTCTGTCCTTCCCTTTCTTCTGCTTTTAATATGCATCTACCCAATAGAGTATTAAGATCAAACAATCAAAACCTTCTCAAAGTCCATAAACCTACACATCCCACAGGCAAAAACCTTCTATCCTTCAACCTAGCTCACCTCTGGAACTCCCTTCCTCCACTAATCCGCACCACCTCTAATCACTCTGCTTTCAAAAAATCTCTTTATACACACCTGGCATCACAGTGGGAATGCTCCTGCTCCCACCCTACATAACCTACTCTTCTCTGTCTCTCATCCCTCCGTGCTCTGCTTACATCTTAATATACCCAAAAAATTCCATAGAATTTATTAGATAAGTCCATATATTCTCTTCCTCCCCCACTACATCATGTCATTGTACCTCCTCTTCCATTTTAGTAACAATGTTTTCCTAACTACTCTGTATAAATGGATATTTTTGTGCTAAATAGTTAATACGTTTTTCCGCACAATGTATTTAGCTGTACACTTGCTGTCCTATCTGATATCGCTTTCTTTTTTATTACCTGTTGTACCTATTGTGTAACTTTGAATGTATGTATGAATGTATGTTTGTAAATATGTAGAATGTATTTTGGAGCTTTTCTCCCCAAGACTCCATTGAAAACGGGTTCCTTGTGGCCAAATGGACTATCCTGGTAAACCAACTGCAATAAATAAATATATATATATTTATATATATATATATATATATATATATATATATATATATATATATATATATATATGTGTGTGTGTGTGTGTGTGTGGAGGTGTGAGCGGTTTTCCATAGATGGGAGAGTGCATGGGGAGGGCATGATGCTTGTGGGTAGGTTGTAAGGAAAATGCATTGTTAATCAGTTGTGAGTTGCAGTTACTGTGCTGATTAGCAGATGTGTAAATATTATGGTCTCATGTATGTTTTTAAGGTGAAGTAATAGGGGTGAAGGGAAAACTTAATTTCCACAGATTCATCTACCCAAATCTGAGTGCCAAGCATTGGAGGATGCTAATGGGATTTAGGCTGTTTAAGTCTGTTGTTTTATGTAACTATAATTAAATATTTTTTTTAATTGAACTTTATTTAAATTTCAAAAGCACAAAACTGTAAATATCAAAACCAGAACAGAACATGTAACTTTGTATATTATATACACAGTCCAGAATACTATATATTCTAGTGAATTCCATATTAAAAGTGGAAAGAAAATTGCATCATTTAAGAATTCTCATAGACTACAATTATTACCACTGCAACATTTAGACAAATCCAAACTCTTGGAAAAACATTTGACCAATGTTCCAGTAAGTGGTTTATAGGTTCATAGGTTCACAGGTGTTTACTAGGATAATGACCACAAGGGCCCTTTTAAACTTAGTCATGTATCCCAAATCTCTCACAAGTTCTGATACCCTTAAAAAGTGTAAGCAGGGGTTTCGGAGATGAACCATTTACAGGCAGGGGCCTGGGAGATGAACTATTTACAAGTTGCCTATGTCCATTAGAGACATTGGTGCCAAATCAGGGATGAATTTCCTATTCCCTATCCAACTGTCCAAGTTGCACTTGAATTAGATTATGGGGAAACTCTGTTTCACATGGATGGGGGGCTTGTTCCATAGACAGGGTAGTCTCTGGTATACATATCTGTCTCTTCAGCAGGTCCTATTTTTATCACACGCAAGGTTTAAGTCTTTAGAATGGGTAATTCTGGTGATGTTTGTTTTGTGGATATGTAGGAGGTCCATCAGAGTAGGGTCTGACAATGCCCTGTATGTTAGGCATAGATCTCCCCTCTAAAGCCTGTAGGAGACAGAATACAGGTGGTCTGCATAGGACATTTAACTTATGCCCTGTATTCTTTTAATGAGGAACCTCTGTGGATGTTACAATTGTTGGCTATGCCTGGTTAGGTACATACCAAAGGGGGCATTGTACTCAATGATAGGTCTGATGAATGCCGAATACAGTGGGGCAATGACTTCCTTGGACTTAAATGCCGTACCTTTGTCTATAAGTTGTCCAACATATGTTCATAGATCGGTACTAGGCTTACATCCCAAGGCCCCTAAGTAAGCCTAGCCAACAAGGTTCCCTGGCTTATGCCACGCAAGAAAGTTAATTTCCTATGACCCTGTTGAGCAGAGCCACAGAAGTGATCCCCAGGGTGTATTTCCTATTTCCCATCCACTCATCAAGATTTTTCTTGGGTGCTAAAGAGGAACTTTGCTTGACATAGATGGGTAGCTTGTTCCAGAATATAGGAAATCTCTGGGACAGGAATCTGTCCATCCAGCATGTCCTGTTTATTGTGGTGACAAGGTTTAGGTCCCTAGAGCGTGTAACTCAGAGGGATTGGGATTTCTTAAGGTGTAGCATGTCCAACAGCTCTGGGTTTAACATAGCTTTATATGTTAGGCAGAGATCACCTCGGAGTATCCAATATGTTACAGAGTAAAGCTGGAGTTTTTTGAGATGATCAGTGTAGGGCATCTGTTTGAGGCCAATAATCCTCTTTGTGAGGTACCTCTGTGGCCTTTCCCGCTGCTGTAGATGTCTTGTGAGGTACATTCCAAAAAGGGACATTGTACTCTATAATGGGTCTAATGAGGGCTGAGTAGAGGGGGAACAATGACCATCATAGGTTCATAGGTTGGTACTAGGCTATCAGCCCTAGGGCCTATACAAGCCTAGCCATAACAATTCCCTGGCTATTTCTTCCCACATTATTTACTTTCCTGGACCCCTGTCTAGCAGGGCGACTGACGTGATCCCTGGGGTGAATTTCTTTCTCCCATCCAATCGTCAAGGTTCCTCTTGAAGAGGTCCAAAGAGGCACTCTGCTTGACATGTATGGGCAATCTATTCCAGAGTCTGGGGAGTCTCAGGGTCAGGAACCTATCCCTCCAGCATGTTTTGTTTATTGTGATGACAAGGTTTAGATCCCTGGAGCGTGTAGCTCTGAGGGATTGGGATTTCTTTAAGTGTAGCATGTCCAACAGCTCTGGGTTTGATATGGCCTTGTCTTTTTTTCATAAATGAGAACCCTTTTGTGATGAGGTGTGTCACATAGAAGGATTTCCTGACTACTGCGGCGATGTGATTATCAAAGGAGAAAGTACTGTCCACTTGGGTCCCAAGATCTCTTATCACACATTCGGCATTAAGTCAACTGCTGTTTATGTGGTAGTTCATGGGTACAGAGTTTTTACCAAGGGGATAACAATGCACTTTTTGGCATTGAGCTTGAGGCCATGGCTCTGACACCAGGCATATGTCTCAGTGAGGCCCGTCTGTAGGATGTCCAAATCATTTGGTGTCTCGACTATGGCTCCTAGTTTGCAGTCATCTGTGAACTTCATTAGCCAGAGGCCTTCTGTGTTAGCCTGTAATTCAGAGAAGTAGATACCAAACAGGAGAGGTCCCAGGACTGAACCCTGTGGTACTCCACTTGTCACTGGTATGAAGTCAGATTTGGAGTCTGCAACTTTTACAGTGTGGGTTCCGTTAGTGTGCCAGTTGGCAACCCATCTTGTGACATATGGATTTATACCTAGTTTAGTGAGTTTAGCTATAATTCCAGAATGGGGGATGGTGTCAAAAGCCTTGGCGAGGTCAAGATAGGCTGTGTGAAGCACCTTACCCTCATCTACTGCTTTGGTAACTGCCTCAAAGAAGTCAATCACGTTCAGAAGGCATGATCTGCCTTTCACAAACCTGAACTGGGTGGGGTCCAGAGTTTGGATACTAATGTCTTTGTTTATGATTAACATGATGATCTGTTCCATGGCCTTGCAGACCAGGCTTGTCAGGCTAATAGGTCGAAAGTTCCCAGGATCAGTGGTGGCTCCCCCTTTGTGGAGTGGGATAACTTTTGCTGTGCACCATTCAGTGGGCACAAAGCCTGACGTGAGACTATGATTGAACATGGTGCTTAGGTGGGGAGCCAGTTCGTTCTGAAGTTTGTGTAAAATGCAGCCTGGGATGTTGTCCAGTCCCATGGATGCTGTGTTTTTTTTTTTAGAGAGTGCAGTTTTTTTTAGAGAGTGCAGCTTTTACCTGCATAGATGTCATTACAGGGAGTCTGCATTCTTCCTGTATAGATATGGGCCCTTTAGGGGGTGAGTGGGGGGTAATGTTAGCACTGAACCTATCTGCCAGGATGTTGGCAATATCAGTTGGTTTTGTAATTTTCATGCCATTGTGTTGTAACTCAGAGCAGATCTGGGTGTTGTCATTGAGATTCTTGACATAGCTAGAGAATGCTTTGTGGTTGCCCTTAGAATCTGTGGCGATTTTATTTTCGTAGCTAGCTTTGGAGGATCTTATAAGGGATCTCAGCTTCTTACTGAGGCTGACCAGGAAGCTCCTCCACTGATGGGATTTTACTCTCTTTTGCAACAGTTACTTCCTTCTGTTGTAGAGTTTGTTTATAGCTGGGAGATCACCAGATTGCCTTCCTTATTTTGGAGGATAGCATCTTGGTTCTTTTTGGGATAGCATGATCCATGCACTCGTGTAAGTGCTTATAGAGTACATTTGTGTTGGAATCAGTAGTCGTAACTGTATTGTCCATCTGCATGGGTGTCATGAAGTTCGCCACTTCTGTCCTAAGAAGCATGAAGTTGGCTTTGGAGAAAATGTTTTATCATGATTTCCTTAATGGTGGGTGGGGGCGGGATGCGGATATCTAGGGTGATTAGCTTATGGTCGGAGCTGACCAATGAGAAGTTGATTTCAGGTGTGGAACACTGGTCACTCATGTTGGTAATGATTAGGTCTAGGATATTGTTGCCCCTGGTGAGGGTGTAGATAAGTTGATCCAGGGCATTGGAATTTATGAATTCCAGAAAGCGTTGAGCGAAGGAGTTGGTACATGAGTAGTTTTTCCAGTTAATGGTAGGGTAGTTGAAATCACCCATTATTAGGATGTTTGGTTGAATCCTAATATTTTCCAGTATATCAAGAAAAGATAAGTGGGAATCCTGGGGAATGGTGGGGGATCTGTAGCAAACTACAATTTAGATTGCAGTTTTGCCCAGAGTTAGTTGTACTTGGATAACCTTGGATGCATTATGCTGTGCAACTAGCCTGGAGGTGTGGATATCCTTAATGAATATGGACACACCTCCGCCTTTGGTGTTCTGGTCCAGGTTAGATGGCCGAAAAGTGTGGTATGAGTTATAGCCTGGTAATGCAGGGGTGCTCTCTAGAGCCTTGAACCAGGTCTCAGTCACTGCACAGATATCGATGTTCTCCATTTTAAGGCGTGCCTCGAGTGAGTGCATTTTGAGATTTAGACTTCTAGCATTGAGTAGCATTACCCTCAATTTTTAGAATGATTTCCTCACTATTGTAGACATATGATGGTCAAAGGCTAGATTACTCTCAATGTGTGTCCCTAAGTTCCTGACTACTGGGTCATCTCTAAGGGTGTCCATCTCTAGTAGATTTAAAGGACATATGAAAATCTAGGAATGCCTATCATCCTCCATCTGCCATAGTAGCCAGAAAGCTTAACCTACTATGCTGCCAGCCTTCTCCCCACTTTACCTAAAACTGCATCCTCCATCATGTGCTGCTTTCTCAGTACATTGGAGTGGTAAGGTCATACTGGAAGCTTCCTAATGACATAAAAAATATCAGCATTATCATATTTTGGACTGCCAGTACTTTTCCCAAAATAAATATTTTTTTTGTTTTTTACTTAGGCAGGGGTTCATCTCTAACCTTATCCTCTAGCACCTCCATATTTCTAGAGCAGGTGACCTCCCATGATTCTACATCCAAGAGTCTTTGATGCCATGAGAAAGTCCCTTCTTTGGATGAGAAATTACATGTGTCAGTTCTGCCACTGCTTCCTACCGTAATTAAAACTGTACCCTCATTATAAGTAGATGTGAGAGTTTGGCAAAAATCACATAATGCCTGAAACAGCTCTTAGTCCCACTTCCTGGAAAATTTCCACTACCAGCATCCAGTTGCCTGCAAACACATAGAAACCAGTGTCTACCTCCCCCCTCTTGAATCTCTTTTAGGGTAATTCCTTACTGTATTAGACAGTTCCTCCATCACTAAGCTAATGGGACAACCACCATTGCTCTATACTCTAAATGGGGTCTATACTAGAACATCGAAGTTTCAAAACATAGAATGTTCTAATATCGACCCCTACTCAGTGAAAGCTGAAAATATCGAAGCAACAGAAAACCAAATTTTTTCCTAGAGAAAGAATTTGGTTGTCCATTTCCATTGCTTCGGTATTTGCAGTGTTGTGATGGAAAGTTACCGTTCGGGTTCAGGTAAGTGTGCGATTCAGTGCAGGTTAGGTTAGTTAGGGTTAAGGTGCAGGTTACGTATGTGTGTGATTGTGTGGACGTGAGGGTTAGGGCGGGGTAGGTGAGTTAGGGTTAGGGCGTGGGTGAGGTGAGTGGGCGACAGTGACGGAACTTAGGGTTAGCGTTTGGGTATAGGTAAGTGGATAGTTAGTGGTGTGTGTGTAGTTTAGTGTAGGGTTAGGTGTAAGATTTTAGGTGTATGTGTGTGGATTTCTGTTTGTTTGGTGTGGTTGTGTTGTGTGTATGTGTTTTGAAACAGTGAATGTTTTCCCTAGGGAAAAAATTTGCTGTTCTGTATGTTCGATGTTTTCAGCTTTCGATGAATAGGGGTCGATATTAGAACATTCGAAGTTTTGAAACTTTGATATTCTAATACAGGCACTCTAAATGTTGGGTTTAAGTATAGGTGTTCCTAAGAAATGGTTCCCCCATACCTCTGTGTTGCAGCACTTGAGCTAGAAACCTCCACTCAACCATTTCAAACGCTTTCCTTCTAACAAGTAAGATGATGCCTGCGATACCTTAATACCATGGATGTCATTGTGGCGACACTGGTAAGGTCCACCAAGTAGAGATGTTATGCTTAGCAGGGATAAACCCATTCTGATCTCACTTCCTGCTTGGTAAACAATTTTCCAGGTACTTAGGATCTTTGCAAGCATTTTCAAGTCAGTGTTGATCAATGGAATTGGTCTGAAATCCTCCAACAGAGGTGCTCTTCTTTTATTTTATTTTGATCCCACTAGGGAGAGTTTGTTCCTATTATTAAAGAGCCAAGTTAAGGCATCCATTAATGCCCCCCTTTATTTGTAAAATTCCGCTATGAAACCATCAATCCCAGGTACTTTAAGTTCATGCAGACATTTAATAACTTCCTTTACTTGCTCTGTATTTAATAACTCCCTTTACTTGCTCTGTATTTATACATCTATCTAGGTCAGTCAGCTACCATTCATGCAAGTTACAATTTTTTGCAACTTCAAATTTCCATAATGTTTTAACGGGCTTCTCTTTGAGTCCATAAAGGGTTGCATACTACGTCCTAAACTCCATCCTTATGCTCAGTTTATCAGATAATAAGTTACCTACTATTCCATTAATGGTGTTTATCTTCTGCCTGTCTCTTTGCTGTTTGCACTACTAATAAGTTACCTACTATCCCATTAATGGTGTTTATCTTCTGCCTGTCTCTTTGCTGTTTGCACGACTAATAAGTTACCTACTATCCTATTAATGGTGTTTATCTTCTGCCTGTCTCTTTGCTGTTTTTACGACTAAATTACCTACTATCCCATTAATGGTGTTTATCTTCTACCTGTCTCTTTGCTGTTTGCACGACTAATAAGTTACCTGCTATCCCATTAATGGTGTTTATCTTCTACCTGTCTCTTTGCTGTTTGCACAACTAATAAGTTACCTACTATCCCATTAATGGTGTTTATCTTCTGCCTGTCTCTTTGCTGTTTGCACGACTAATAAGTTACCTACTATCCTATTAATGGTGTTTATCTTCTGCCTGTCTCTTTGCTGTTTGCACGACAAAATTACCTACTATCCCATTAATGGTGTTTATCTTCTACCTGTCTCTTTGCTGTTTGCACGACTAAATTACCTACTATCCCATTAATGGTGTTTATCTTCTACCTGTCTCTTTGCTGTTTGCACGACTAAATTACCTACTATCCCATTAATGGTGTTTATCTTCTGCCTGTCTCTTTGCTGTTTGCACGACTAATAAGTTACCTGCTATCCCATTAATGGTGTTTATCTTCTACCTGTCTCTTTGCTGTTTGCACAACTAATAAGTTACCTACTATCCCATTAATGGTGTTTATCTTCTGCCTGTCTCTTTGCTGTTTGCACGACTAATAAGTTACCTACTATCCTATTAATGGTGTTTATCTTCTGCCTGTCTCTTTGCTGTTTGCACGACAAAATTACCTACTATCCCATTAATGGTGTTTATCTTCTACCTGTCTCTTTGCTGTTTGCACGACTAAATTACCTACTATCCCATTAATGGTGTTTATCTTCTGCCTGTCTCTTTGCTGTTTGCACGACTAATAAGTTACCTACTATCCCATTAATGGTGTTTATCTTCTGCCTGTCTCTTTGCTGTTTGCACGACTAATAAGTTCAAACCAAGGCACACGCACGTGGGACAGAGTGCAAAGGTCCAAACCAATGATACAAAAAAACAAAAACGGACCAGCACAACGATGATGCAGGCAAAAGTATTTATTTAAGACTGAATATCATAAAACAAAAATAAATGTTGAGCAAACTGGTTTCGGCTGAAAAAACAGCCTTCTTCAGTGCTGAAACAAAATTAAATAATGATTTGAACAACCAGAACATCCTGGTCTTTTATATATACACACTGATTTAAAGAGGTATTGCCAAAAAAAGTTTGTGGATTGTATCTGATGCATCCATCTCTTAAAAAATATAATAAAATAAAAATAAAGATGAAGAAATGAGGAGATGTTAATAAAAAACATTTCCTGAAAAACATAGCAGGAAAAACATATCAGGAAAAACATATCAGGAAAAAGCAGGTTGACAATTATGCCATCTCATTTAGTCCAAGTTTGAACAAAGACCCTAACCTGGTTATCCACATAGTTTCCATGTTATTAAGTTTGTTGTGCCAACCTGCTTTATAATTCCTATGCATTTGAATTTTATCAATGATAGTAAATTTGAAGACAGCCGTGGTATGTTGAATAGTGTGTTTGTAAAGGGCATAGGACAGACGCTGGTTTCTAATGGCACTGAGGTGTTCACTGATCCTCAGTTTAAATGGTCTGGACGTTTGACCCACATAAAATGATGAACAGGTGCATGTAGCTAAGTAAATGACCCAATCTGAACTGCAGTTGCCAAAAATGTTAATTTGATATACTTTAAATGTATTTTTACTTGAAAATTCTTTGGTTTAAAAAATATGTTGACAGGCACTGCAGTGCCCACAAGGGAAGTAGCCAAGCAATGGGTCACCAAATAAAGTGGTTTGGACAGGTATTTCTGGTGTGTACCTTTTGTAATGTGTCAACCTTCAATGTATAGTCCTACCCCTCCTGTATGAAAAAGCACATTTGTCTGGTAAAATCTCATTCAAAAGTTCATGGGATTTAAGTATATCCCAATGTCTGTCAATGATTTGTCTGAATCTAGATGTATTGTTCCCAAAAGTAGTAACAAATGTGATTGGCTGCCTAGGACTGGAATTGTCATTGTGTTCCTTATTATAATATTGTAATAAGGTGGGTCGTGTCACACGACTAATAAGTTACCTACTATCCCATTAATGGTGTTTATCTTCTGCCTGTCTCTTTGCTGTTTGCAAGTTACTATCCCATTAATGGTGTTTATCTTCTGCCTGTCTCTTTGCTGTTTGCACGACTAATAAGTTACCTGCTATCCCATTAATGGTGTTTATCTTCTGCCGGTCTCTTTGCTGGTTGCATGACTAATAAGTTACCTACTATCCCATTAATGGTGTTTATCTTCTGCCTGTCTCTTTGCTGGTTGCATGACTAATAAGTTACCTACTATCCCATTAATGGTGTTTATCTTCTGCCTGTCTCTTTGCTGGTTGCATGACTAATAAGTTACCTACTATCCCATTAATGGTGTTTATCTTCTGCCTGTCTCTTTGCTGTTTGCACGACTAATAAGTTACCTACTATCCCATTAATGGTGTTTATCTTCTGCCTGTCTCTTTGCTGATTGCATGACTAATAAGTTACCTACTATCCCATTAATGGTGTTTATCTTCTGCCTGTCTCTTTGCTGGTTGCATGACTAATAAGTTACCTACTATCCCATTAATGGTGTTTATCTTCTGCCTGTCTCTTTGCTGTTTGCACGACTAATAAGTTACCTACTATCCCATTAATGGTGTTTATCTTCTGCCTGTCTCTTTGCTGTTTGCACTACTAAGTTCAAACCAAGGCACTGCACGACGGGACAGAGTGCAAAGGTCCAAACCAATGATACAAAAACAAAACGGACCAGCACAACGATGATGCAGGCAAAAGTATTTATTTAAGACTGAATATCATAAAACAAAAATAAATGTTGAGCAAACTGGTTTCGGCTGAAAAAACAGCCTTCTTCAGTGCTGAAACAAAATTAAATAATGATTTGAACAACCAGAACATCCTGGTCTTTTATATATACACACTGATTTAAAGAGGTATTGCCAAAAAAAGTTTGTGGATTGTATCTGATGCATCCATCTCTTAAAAAATATAATAAAATAAAAATAAAGATGAAGAAATGAGGAGATGTTAATAAAAAACATTTCATGAAAAACATAGCAGGAAAAACATATCAGGAAAAACATATCAGGAAAAAGCAGGTTGACAATTATGCCATCTCATTTAGTCCAGGTTTGAACAAAGACCCTAACCTGGTTATCCACATAGTTTCCATGTTATTAAGTTTGTTGTGCCAACCTGCTTTATAATTCCTATGCATTTGAATTTTATCAATGATAGTAAATTTGAAGACAGCCGTGGTATGTTGAATAGTGTGTTTGTAAAGGGCATTGGACAGACGCTGGTTTCTAATGGCACTGAGGTGTTCACTGATCCTCAGTTTAAATGGTCTGGACGTTTGACCCACATAAAATGATGAACAGGTGCATGTAGCTAAGTAAATGACCCAATCTGAACTGCAGTTGCCAAAATGTTAATTTGATATACTTTAAATGTATTTTACTTGAAAATTCTTTGGTTTAAAAAATATGTTGACAGGCACTGCAGTGCCCACAAGGGAAGTAGCCAAGCAATGGGTCACCAAATAAAGTGGTTTGGACAGGTATTTCTGGTGTGTACCTTTTGTAATGTGTCAACCTTGAATGTATAGTCCTACCCCTCCTGTATGAAAAAGCACATTTGTCTGGTAAAATCTCATTCAAAAGTTCATGGGATTTAAGTATATCCCAATGTCTGTCAATAATTTGTCTGAATCTAGATGTATTGTTCCCAAAAGTAGTAACAAATCTGATTGGCTGCCTAGGACTGGAATTGTCATTGTGTTCCTTATTATAATATTGTAATAAGGTGGGTCGTGTCACACGACTAATAAGTTACCTACTATCCCATTAATGGTGTTTATCTTCTGCCTGTCTCTTTGCTGTTTGCACGTTACTATCCCATTAATGGTGTTTATCTTCTGCCTGTCTCTTTGCTGTTTGCACGACTAATAAGTTACCTGCTATCCCATTAATGGTGTTTATCTTCTGCCTGTCTCTTTGCTGGTTGCATGACTAATAAGTTACCTACTATCCCATTAATGGTGTTTATCTTCTGTCTGTCTCTTTGCTGGTTGCATGACTAATAAGTTACCTTCTACAGCATTAATGGTGTTTATCTTCTGTCTGTCTCTTTGCTGATTGCATGACTAATAAGTTACCTACTATCCCATTAATGGTGTTTATCTTCTGCCTGTCTCTTTGCTGGTTGCATGACTAATAAGTTACCTACTATCCCATTAATGGTGTTTATCTTCTGCCTGTCTCTTTGCTGTTTGCATGACTAATAAGTTACCTACTATCCCATTAATGGTGTTTATCTTCTGCCTGTCTCTTTGCTGTTTGCATGACTAATAAGTTACCTACTATCCCATTAATGGTGTTTATCTTCTGCCTGTCTCTTTGCTGGTTGCATGACTAATAAGTTACCTTCTATAGCATTAATGGTGTTTATCTTCTGCCTGTCTCTTTGCTGGTTGCACGACTAATAAGTTACCTACTATCCCATTAATGGTGTTTATCTTCTGCCTGTCTCTTTGCTGTTTGCACTACTAATACGTTACCTACTATCCCATTAATGGTGTTTATCTTCTGCCTGTCTCTTTGCTGGTTGCATGACTAATAAGTTACCTTCTACAGCATTAATGGTGTTTATCTTCTGTCTGTCTCTTTGCTGGTTGCACAACTAATAAGTTACCTACTATTCCATTAATGATGTTTATCTTCTGCCTGTCTCTTTGCTGTTTGCACTACTAATACGTTACCTACTATCCCATTAATGGTGTTTATCTTCTGCCTGTCTCTGCTGTTTGCATGACTAATAAGTTACCTACTATCCCATTAATGGTGTTTATCTTCTGCCTGACACTTTGCTGGTTGCATGACTAAAAAGTTACCTTCTATCCCATTAATGGTGTTTATCTTCTGCCTGTCTCTTTGCTGGTTGCACGACTAATAAGTTACCTGCTATCCCATTAATGGTGTTTATCTTCTGCCTGTCTCTTTGCTTGTTGCATGACTAATAAGTTACATTCTATCCCATTAATGGTGTTTATCTTCTGCCTGTCTCTTTGCTGGTTGCACGACTAATAAGTTACCTACTATCCCATTAATGGTGTTTATCTTCTGCCTGTCTCTTTGCTGGTTGCATGAAAGTTACCTACTATCCTTAATGGTGTTTATCTTCTGCCTGTCTCTTTGCTATTTGAACATACTATGGTATAACATACAATTTCATTCTCTTTTCGTCACTCCTAAGCAACTCTGCTTGTGGCTGAGGTGTGTCTAGAAAATGAATTAGCATTTTCAGTCTATAAATCTGTACTAATGCTTTTCCTTCAAGCTGACATTGTTCAGTATATTGTTTTTGTAATGGTTTCAGTTGCCACTCTTTCTGTGTTTGGAAAACCTGGTGGGATTATCATCTCCATTAGCTTCCTTGAATAACATACTTACAAGCCTCGCACAACAGAGCACCCACTGTTTGTCCATCTCTAATATCTTTTTAAGGCACATCAGCCATTAGTTCTCTAAGGTCCTGCTTTTTCCACTTAAAAGCCCATTTATAGTGGGCTCAACTTTATCATTTTTCCCCCGTGTGGACTCTTTACTTCAAATACTATACTAGTATTCAGTATATAGTATATATATATATATATATACATATACATATATATATATATATATATATATATATATTATATTTATATTATTATATTTATATAGTAGTAAAGGTGCATGGTCCAGTAAACTCAGCTCTCTTAGTGGGCTCAACCTTATCATTTTCCCCTGTGTGGACTCTACTTCAAATACTATTCCCAATGGTGCATGGTCCAGTAAACTCAGCTCTCTTAGTGGGCTTAACCTTATCATTTTCCCCTGTGTGGACTCTACTTCAGGTACTATTCCCATTGGTGCATGGTCCAGTAAACTCAGCTCTCTTACTGGGCTCAACCTTATCATTTCCCCTGTGTGGACCCTACTTCAGATACTATTCCCATTGGTGCATGGTCCAGTAAACTCAGCTCTCTTAGTGGGCTCAACCTTATCATTTCCACTGTGTGGACTCTACTTCAGATACTATTCCCATTGGTGCATGGTCCAGTAAACTCAGCTCTCTTAGTGGGCTCAACCTTATCATTTCCCCTGTGTGGACTCTACTTCAGATACTATTCCCATTGGTGCATGGTCCAGTAAACTCAGCTCTCTTAGTGGGCTCAACCTTATCATTTCCCCTGTGTGGACTCTACTTCAGATACTATTCCCATTGGTACATGGTCCAGTAAACTCAGCTCTCTTAGTGGGCTCAACCTTATCATTTCCCCTGTGTGGACTCTACTTCAAATACTATTCCCATTGGTGCATGGTCCAGTAAACTCAGCTCTCTTAGTGGGCTCAACCTTATCATTTCCCCTGTGTGGACTCTACTTCAAATACTATTCCCATTAGTGCATGGTCCAGTAAACTCAGCTCTCTTAGTGGGCTCAACCTTATCATTTCCCCTGTGTGGACTCTACTTCAGATACTATTCCCATTGGTGCATGGTCCAGTAAACTCAGCTCTCTTAGTGGGCTCAACCTTATCATTTCCCCCTGTGTGGACTCTACTTCAGATACTATTCCCATTGGTGCATGGTGCAGTAAACTCAGCTCTCTTAGTGGGCTCAACCTTATCATTTTCCCTGTGTGGACTCTACTTCAGATACTATTCCCAGTGGTGCATGGTCCAGTAAACTCAGCTCTCTTAGTGGGCTCAACCTTATCATTTCCCCCTGTGTGGACTCTACTTCAGATACTATTCCCATTGGTGCATGGTCCAGTAAACTCAGCTCTCTTAGTGGGCTCAACCTTATTATTTTCCCCTGTGTGGACTCTACTTCAGGTACTATTCCCATTGGTGCATGGTCCAGTAAACTCAGCTCTCTTAGTGGGCTCAACCTTATCATTTCCCCTGTGTGGACTCTACTTCAAATACTATTCCCATTGGTGCATGGTCCAGTAAACTCAGCTCTCTTAGTGGGCTCAACCTTATCATTTCCCCTGTGTGGACTCTATTTGAAATACTATTCCCATTGGTGCATGGTCCAGTAAACTCAGCTCTCTTAGTGGGCTCAACCTTATAATTTTCCCCTGTGTGGACTCTACTTCAAATACTATTCCCATTGGTGCATGGTCCAGTAAACTCAGCTCTCTTAGTGGGCTCAACCTTATTATTTCCCCTGTGTGGACTCTACTTCAGGTACTATTCCCATTGGTGCATGGTCCAGTAAACTCAGCTCTCTTAGTGGGCTCAACCTTATCATTTCCCCTGTGTGGACTCTACTTCAAATACTATTCCCATTGGTGCATGGTCCAGTAAACTCAGCTCTCTTAGTGGGCTCAACCTTATCATTTCCCCTGTGTGGACTCTATTTGAAATACTATTCCCATTGGTGCATGGTCCAGTAAACTCAGCTCTCTTAGTGGGCTCAAC
Organism: Protopterus annectens; assembly: GCF_019279795.1. Lineage (NCBI taxonomy): Eukaryota > Metazoa > Chordata > Ceratodontiformes > Protopteridae > Protopterus > Protopterus annectens. The sequence goes on along the minus strand of NC_056732.1, from coordinate 29,594,742 downwards.
ATTATAATTTTCCCCTGTGTGGACTCTACTTCAAATACTATTCCCATTGGTGCATGGTCCAGTAAACTCAGCTCTCTTAGTGGACTCAACTTTATCATTTTCCCTGTGTGGCTCTACTTCAGATACTATTCCCATTGGTGCATGGTCCAGTAAACTCAGCTCTCTTAGTGGGCTCAACCTTATCATTTCCCCTGTGTGGACTCTACTTCAAATACTATTCCCATTGGTGCATGGTCCAGTAAACTCAGCTCTCTTAGTGGGTTCAACCTTATCATTTCCCCCTGTGTGGACTCTACTTCATGTACTATTCCCATTGGTGCATGGTCCAGTAAACTCAGCTCTCTTAGTGGGCTCAACCTTATCATTTCCCCCTGTGTGGATTCTACTTCAAATACTATTCCCATTGGTGCATGGCCCAGTAAACTCAGCTCTCTTAGTGGGCTCAACCTTATCATTTTCCCCTGTGTGGACTCTACTTCAGGTACTATTCCCATTGGTGCATGGTCCAGTAAACTCAGCTCTCTTAGTGGGCTCAACCTTATCATTTCCCCCTGTGTGGACTCTACTTCAAATACTATTCCCATTGGTGCATGGTCCAGTAAACTCAGCTCTCTTAGTGGGCTCAACCTTATCATTTCCCCTGTGTGGACTCTACTTCAGGTACTATTCCCATTGGTGCATGGTCCAGTAAACTCAGCTCTCTTAGTGGGCTCAACCTTATCATTTCCCCCTGTGTGGAGTCTACTTCAAATACTATTCCCATTGGTGCATGGTCCAGTAAACTCAGCTCTCTTAGTGGGCTCAACCTTATCATTTCCCCTGTGTGGACTCTACTTCAGGTACTATTCCCATTGGTGCATGGTCCAGTAAACTCAGCTCTCTTAGTGGGCTCAACCTTATCATTTCCCCTGTGTGGACTCTACTTCAAATACTATTCCCATTGGTGCATGGTCCAGTAAACTCAGCTCTCTTAGTGGGCACAACCTTATCATTTCCCCTGTGTGGACTCTACTTCAAATACTATTCCCATTGGTGCATGGTCCCATAAACTCAGCTCTCTTAGTGGGCTCAACCTTATCATTTCCCCCTGTGTGGACTCTACTTCAAATACTATTCCCATTGGTGCATGGTCCAGTAAACTCAGCTCTCTTAGTGGGCTCAACTTTATCATTTCCCCTGTGTGGACTCTACTTTAAATACTATTCCCATTGGTGCATGGTCCAGTAAACTCAGCTCTCTTAGTGGGCTCAACCTTATCATTTCCCCTGTGTGGACTCTACTTCAAATACTATTCCCATTGGTGCATGGTCCAGTAAACTCAGCTCTCTTAGTGGGTTCAACCTTATCATTTCCCCTGTGTGGACTCTACTTCATGTACTATTCCCATTGGTGCATGGTCCAACTCAGCTCTCTTAGTGGGCTTAACTTTATCATTTCCCCTGTGTGGACTCTACTTCAGATACTATTCCCATTGGTGCATGGTCCAGTAAACTCAGCTCTCTTAGTGGGCTCAACCTTATCATTTCCCCTGTGTGGACTCTACTTCAAATACTATTCCCATTGGTGCATGGTCCAGTAAACTCAGCTCTCTTAGTGGGCTCAACCTTATCATTTCCCCTGTGTGGACTCTACTTCAGGTACTGGTCCCATTGGTGCATGGTCCAGTAAACTCAGCTCTCTTAGTGGGCTCAACCTTATCATTTCCCCCTGTGTGGACTCTACTTCAGGTACTATTCCCATTGGTGCATGGTCCAGTAAACTCAGCTCTCTTAGTGGGCTCAACCTTATCATTTCCCCTGTATGGACTCTACTTCAGGTACTATTCCCATTGGTGCATGGTCCAGTAAACTCAGCTCTCTTATGCCTGCCTGCTTGATTCTCTCGAGTCCATATTTTAGAACCAGTATAAAGTTTATCCCGTTCATTCAGTGACCTAGAAAATGTAATCTCTACCGCAGCCGGGTGCTTTTCTGTTCATAAGTCTTTCTACTCATTCCTTCTCAGCCACACTCGAATGTATTTTTGAGGTGCTTTCAGGTGCTCTTTACTCCCACGTAACTTTTCATCCTTATCATCTAATACTAAATTAAACTCACCTTGCAGCATCTTGTGTTCTGCCCCCAACACAAGTAATTCATAACTGGGTATGATCTGCAGAAAGAAAGTCACCCTATTCTCATTGGGTGCAAAGATATTACTAATCGGACAGACCTTATTGCTAATATTGCCTGTCCACATCACCCATCTACCTGATCCACTCCCTAGGCATTCATCCACTATTACATCCGCATGTCTGCAGAACATGAACAACATACCATTTCTGCCTCTCCTGGATTATGACTGACACGGATACTTGACTATTAATGTGTTTTAAACATCTCCGCTTCTTTCACCTTCAGTTTTTGTCTCTTGCAGACATACAATGTGACTGCTCTCTCAGAATCATCTAAAGGATTCACTTCCTTCTAACTGGGAGGTTGCTGCCTCCAATGTTCCATTTCATGAACTTAATATTCACTATGTCCTCTCTTCTGCCATACACCCCCCCCTTTTGAATTTCCCATCTCATATGCTGAACCACACTCCTCTAATCCTTTCTCCTGATGTACAGTTTGAGCCAGCATCAGCCTTGCTGCTAATGTGCACTTACATTCAATTCAGTACCCCAGAATGCTTTAGTGTTGCAAAACTTGAATGCCCTAGCATGGAACTCTGTAATTCCTCTAACAACAACTCTGTCAGCTAACAGTATTGATTTTAGCCTGTGGCAGGTATTATTCTCAGCATATGTAAGACTGGTAACAGTGTTTGCTATTGATCAGTAATATGCTTTTGATACATTGTGTAACATTAGAATACATGCAACATAAATTAGTATAAGCAATGTAGCAAACTAACGGAATTGGCCAGCAATTATGTCTTGTCATGCACTGACCTCACTTTGATACATGTTCTGTTAATCTCGCCTCCTCCTTTCTAGTTGCCAACATTGAAACTGTGTAAGAATATATGAGATATACTATAGCAGTGCAATCACTAACACGAGTCTGCCATAAACAGACATAGTGTTTCACCCAGACAGAAACAGAGCATCCTATGTAGTCCCTTCTATATCTCACTTTAAATTAGTTTATGGGCTTTACAGCCTCATCTGCATTTTTCCTGCATTGAAAGTAGCGTATGTGAAACCCAGATAAGCTGACCTCATTAAGTAATTCAAGCAAACAAGAATAATAACATATTATGGCTTAACAATCCCTTTTAATGAAACCCCAGAACAGCACATGCTCAGTCTCCCTGACTGATAAAACACAGAGCGAACAGTGACATACAAAACTCAAAGAAACATCCACAGTCCAGGCCATTATTTTCACCCATTCTGTGAAGTTTTGTCTTGTCATTGCAGGCCTTTGGATGGCCAGCTGTGCTTATCAGTCTTATCAGAGGAACCTGAATATGTATCTCTCCATGACTTCCCTGCAGCCTTACTACATTTATCTGGGAATCTTTCTGGGACCATAGCAGTGATTTTCCTCTGATGACCCTGTGTGGCCCTCTCTAAACACTTTTCCAGTTTGCTGCTATTCTTCTTGGCACCCTTATGACTGCTGAATTCACTGACCTTCTTGATGTCTCAGGATGAGTAGGGGTACTGCACATCACCTTCCCTTTCAGAAGATCTATGCATTGGACCCCCATTGACATCAGCAAACTATTTAAGGTCTAGTGGATGTTTTTTGTTTGAGCTGAAACCCTAATTTACTTTGATATGAGAACCCCTGCATATTTTTCTTCTTAGCCATTTTCCACTCCATCTCACATGCCGATAGAGAGTATTTCATCTTTGTGTCCCTATCAAGGTGATTCTGAACATGTAACTTATCTAAAAAAGCACTTCAGAATATTTTTGTAGGAAAAACATTTCTCCATCTACCTCCACCACAAAAAAACTAAACTTTGTAATGTAGTTGTTCTAATTGCTTCATTTACCCAGGCATTCTCTCTGGTAAGGCAAACAGAAGTGGTAAATAATCTGCAGTTAGTAGCAAGTAATATTAGCCACACAAAGTGCCTCTATACTTGTGGCTGCAACCCCAGAGTCTCGTGTGTCAGCTGACTGCATTACAGAGTCTTGTGTGTCAGTTGACTGCATTACAGAGTCTCATGTGTCAGCTGACTGCATTACAGAGTCTCATGTCAGCTGACTGTATTGCCATAAACAGTTTGCATTCATTTAGACAAATCACATAACATATTTACAAAAAAACATTGCCTGGAGTAAATAAATTTTGAAATAGCGGTTATTCACAATGCGAAATGCAAGGAATCGCAACAGTCGACATTGGACTATTTTCATTGTTTTTTTTCTGTGTTGTATTTTGCACACACTCAAAACCCAAACCCACCAGATGTGAATTATATTATATATATAAAATGTCAACTTCACAAAAATGAATGACACCCTTCGTTCATTTAAATTAAATTCGGTGATAACCAGTGCGATATGTTGAACATTCAAGTGCATTCAATCACATGAAAACCGACTAAATGCATTGCTGATAAATGAATGTAAACCACCATAAATACCTGGTGTGACTGACTAGATCTTGATTTCTTCAGGTGCCCTACTCTGTGGATCCTTTGTGTCTCAGGATTAAGATATGTGGAACACGTAGTTTGTCTCTGTGTAGTTGCTCCATTAATGAGCACAGATTCCTGTCTATTACAGTTTTAGGCAACCCTTTTATCCTGACATTTACCCTCTAGAATCAGTTGTCCAGGCCATCTTATTTTAGTTCCTGATCCTGGACATCGTCTATTACTTTTTGTTGTTGCTCAATGTTTGCTGCTGAAGCCTTCTGTGACTGTTACAAAAATTGTTTACAGCATCCAGCTGCATTCTCTAATTCAGAGATTCTGTCCTGCTACTTCTAGGGAGTGGACTGATAGGGTCTCTATATCTGCAAGGACCAGAGCCATCCTCATGAAGAAGATTAATATCTGCAAGGACCAGAGCCATCCTCATGAACAAGATTAACATGCGTTTATCTGGGGGAACATTTTTAAACACTTCAAAGAACCAGCACTGCTCCATTCACCTACTATCCATATTGGTTTTCATTTTATACAATCTCTCCCCCTCGCACTAAACTTTTATCCTTATATATCCTCATTTTTGCAGAGCTCACCTTTAGCCTTCCATCTTTGTTGGCAGCAAGCCACGCCTCACAATCAAGCCATTTGTAAAGCACCAATGCTTAATTAGAATATGTTCTGTGGCATTAATGACATTAAAAAAATCATTATACAGGGTGCAAGACCTTCATAATATAAACAAAATATAGTGATCTCCTATTTGTATTTTTAACTTTTAAACTTCATTTAAGGCTTGATATGTTTTCTATAAAAATCATGAACAAGAGTGAGAGACAAGGTACACACTTGATAAAGTCAAGTAGCAAATTCACATCTGGGGGTAGCGCCTATTTCCCTTATATACATGGGCAATCTGTACGATACTCAAGGCATAGGCAAAAAAACCATACCATCCTATTGCCCCTACAGGCCATACATTGGGTAAAATTGGGTCATATGGGCTAGACTTATAAGGGCTGTGCCTAGTAATCACCTATGAACCTATGAATCAAATGGATTGCAACTAAGTCACTTTAGCATTCATTTTAATAGTCAGAAAGATGGAGATGAACTAACATTAATCATAGCTTTCAAACTATTTCCCCAAATGCAATGAAGTACCTCACTTTTACACAAAATGAGATTTTTAGTAAGCAATGCTGTTAATTTAATGGCACATTCTCTGCTAACAGTTTCATCTAAAAGATAATCTAAATCTATATTTTATTCAACTTATATATATGTGCATAGGGGTTGGGAGGGTGGCCTAATGGTTAAGGTGTTTGCCTTACAAACACAAGGTGCAGGGTTTGAGTCTCACAAGGTATAATTAGCTAGGCTTGGAATGGCTCACAAGGGCAGTTAGCTTAGTACTAATTTATGAACCTATGAACCTATACATATCTATTTATATATACATGGAATTACGTAACTTGGTCAACACTGTAAAATAACAACAGCAAAATGTCGACCACAAAAGGATGGCAAAGCAAACATCAACCATGCGGTGACCATGTGTAAAGAAAATCCTTGTCACTTGTAAACAAGAAAAAAAAACAAATAACATTGTTTTTGCAGGGGGGAAGCCCCCCTGAACCCCCTACACCCCCAGCCAATTATATATTCTAACTCCATAACTGCACAATATTCTCCCACTATTTGGATTGTCAATCTAGCACACCTGCAGACCAAGCAAGTGTTGACCAAATTCAGGAGTTCCATATATATATATATATATATATATATATATATATATATATATATATATATACACACACACACACACACACACACACACACACACAGACAGACAGAGAGAGAGAGAATAAATTAGAATTAACAAGGAGCAGTGGTAAGTAAATTTTCACACAGATAGCATATAGTCTCTTGCAGTATTACTGCTATCTCTCCTACCTGACCTCAATCCACCCTCTTTTTCACTACTGTTTCCTCTGTTCATAGGTTCATAGTTTCATACTAGGCTATCTGCCCTAGGCATTTACAAGCATAGCCAGAGTGTGTTTGGCTTTCACCACCCATTTTAAAATGAATTTTGCTATGCCCTTTTTCGAGGTTAGTATACTGTGCATCTGCATAACAGTGACACAAAAGTGATACCCGGAGTAAATCTACAATCTCCCATCCACTCATCAAGATTCCTCTTGAAGAGAGTCAAGTGAGGGATTCTGCCTAACCTGGACTGGGATTTTATTCCAGAGTGAAGGGAGCCTCTGGGTTATGAATCTACCTCCAGCATGTCCTATTTATTTCAGTGCTGAGGATCAAGTTTCTCAAGCGCGTAGCTCAATGGGATTTGGATTTTCTGAGGTGCAGCATGTGCATTAATTCCGAGTTGGACATGGCTTTATATGTCAGGCACAGATCACCTCTGAGCAGGCGGTATGCCACTGAGTAGAGCTGGAGTTTCTTTAACCGGGCAGCATATGGCATCTGTTTGAGCCCTTTGGTCCTCTTGGTGAGGTACTTTTGGGGTCTTTCCAGTTGCTGCAGGTGTCTGGTAAGGTACATCCCAAAAGGGGCATTGTACTCAATTATGGGCCTGATGAGGGATGAGTAAAGAGGCATGATGACCTCCCCTGATCTAGATGTGAATCCCTTCATGATTAGATGGGCTATATAAAATGATTTTCTAACCACTTTGGCCACGTGGTTGTCGAACGAGAGATTGCTATCAACTTGGGTCCCCAGGTCCCTAATTACTTCTTCTGTACTTAATGGATTACCATCTATGTGGTAATTTGTGGGCACTTTGTTTTGCGAAGGGATGACTATACACTTTTTGGTGTTTAGCTTGAGGCCATGGCTCTGGCACCAGTTGTCGGTTTCTATGAGGCCCTTTTGTAGGATGCTTGTGTCGGCTGGAGAGTTGATTATGGTGCCCAGTTTGCAGTCATCTGCGAACTTGGTCAGCCACATTCCTTCTGTGTTGGCCTGTACCTCTGAGAAATATATACCGAACAAGAGAGGTCCCAGGACTGAGCCTTGTGGGATGCCACTTGTAACTGGTTTGGAGTCTGACATGGCTCCAGCAATTCTAACCATGTGGGTTCTGTCCTTGAGCCAGTTTGCAACCCATCTAGTGACATAGGGGTTTATATTTAAGCTGGTGACCTTATCTATAATGCCCGAGTGGGGTATTGCATCAAAGGCTTTTGCAAGGTCCAGGTAGGCTGTGTGGACCACCTTCCCCTCGTCAATGGCCTTGGTGACTGTTTCAAAGAAATTGACCAGGTTTAAGAGGCAGGATCTGCCCTTAACAAAGCCGAACTGGGTAGGATCCAGTGTCTGTAGGTCCCCAATATCTTTATTTATGAGGTCCATGATGATCCTTTCCATAGCTTTGCAGACCAAGCTAGTCAGGCTTATGGGGCGATAGTTTCCAGGATCCATTGAGGCACCACCTTTGTGGAGAGGGACCACTGTTGCTGTACGCCACTCTTTGGGTACATATCCTGTAGTTAGGTGAGATTGAGCAGTAGTTTTATGTTTGGGTTTAGTTCTTCTTGGAGTTCATGTTGGACGCAGCCCGGGACACCGTCTGGTCCCATTGATGCTGTGATTTTTGCTTTGGAGAGGGCGGCTCTTACCTGAGCATCTGAGATGTCAGGGGGGCAGCACTCTGCTGGGATAGATATTTGCCCTTTGGTGGGAAGGGGAGAAGTTTGCGCTGAACCTGTCAGCTAGGATGTTGGCAGTGTCTGTGGGTTCGGTGTATTTCTTGTCATTTTGGACTAATTCTGAGCATATCTGGGAATTCCCACCCAGGTTTCTAACATAACTAAAGAAAGCCTTGTGATTATCCTTAGTATCCTGTGCAATTTTTCTCTCGAAGCTGGCCTTAGATGATTTTATGAGTGCCCGTAGTTTTTTGCTAATAATGATCAGAGATGCCTTCCTTTTTTGGGATTTTGCTCTATCATGTAGTAGCTTCCTCCTTCTATTGTATAGTTTGTTTATGGCTGGGATCCACCAGACAGGATGCCTGCCTTTGGAGGATTGGGTCTTGGTTTTATTTGGGATCGCATGATCCATGCATTCCTGAAGGTGTTCATAGAATGCGTTTATAAAGGATTCTGCGGACATTCACAATAAATGCTGGTGTCAAACATCAAATGGATTATAATTAACTTGCTTAAACTGTCATTAGACAGTAATATAAAACAATTAGGAATCTATAAAATCCACAATAGCAATACGTATGCCATTATACACTTACTTTATGATTAGTAAACTGTCCCTCAGTTTGTTTAAAGTATTAAAGGAGAAGTGAGACTTTAAATGTGCAAGACAATTTGGAGAACCAGAGCTACAGGTGTAATGCTATATGGTATGGTATGTCATATATATACTTTAGAGGGAGAATGCATGCATCCACACCACCTTTTTCCCATTTTTGCACAGGGGGTCAGGGTGTCACTTCAATAGTGATAATCATCTACAGCCACGGATTAGATTGCTGGGTGGCTAGCTACCTCTCAACCTCTTAGAGTAAGAAATCTGGACAATGCCATGAAAAAAGTGGTACAAATAGGGACAATTTTTAAACATTTCTCTTACAAACTTAGAAAGTTGATAGATTAACAGGTTTTGCATTAGCATGAATTTTTTTAAGGGTATGTAGTCTAAAACTCAAATGTCTGTCATTATTTTCTAACTTCAATCTTTAATGATTTGCCACTAATTTGCCAGAAAGCCACAATTTTAAGACAAACCGGACCAGAAATATAAGGCAAAAATCTAGACATTCTGCAAAAATCTGTACGGTTGAGAGTTATGACTGCTGCCTAGCCATGCTGTGGTAGTTCTTCCACACCACATACTCACACCTATGGCCAATTTAGAGCATCCAGTCCACATACTGCATGTCTTTGGAATGCGTGAGGAAACCAGAGAAAACCCACACAAACACAGAGGACATGCAGACTCTGCACAGAGGGCAACTCAGCCAAGAATTGAACTTGGGAGCCTCTTGCTGTGAGGCAACAACACTATTCATTGCACCACTGTGACGCCCTTAAAGGTGTTGCTTAAAGTAACTTGTACATATTTTAAATGGCATGCTTAAAGTGACATTGACTTGAAGTCACATGATGTAGTAATTACAGGTTTTTAGCCCTTTGAGATGCACTCCTTGCTCAACGACTTCTTCTTTAACTGTAGTCCTCCTATGCTGTTTGAATCGTCTTATGAACAAGTCTCTGGTAACAGTGAATCTGGATGGGTAAAGACTATTTCATTATAATAAGCCTCTTCCTGACAGTAGAAAAGTTATTCTTTAAAAAAATGTCTGTGCTTAAATTAAGTAGACAAAATTGCCAGCACCAAATTCAGTGTAAATCAACAAAATGAAGCTATTAAGTTAAACATGTAAGTATTTATTAGATATAACAAACAACCCAGACCGGTTTCAGCCAACAGGCTTCCCTCAGTGGGAAATAAACATAATAGCAGATAAGCAGTGACACACACACACACACACACACACACACACACACACACACACACACACACACACACACATATATATATATATATATAGCATGAGTCATCCGATAGGATTTTTCCTAAAGTGATCTTCCCAGCATTCAAATTGTTTCCTGTATGGAAAACAAAAAGAGAATATAAAAGTTATACAAAAAAATCAACCACACAGTTACTGTCAATTGTGATTAATAAAAATTAAAATAAACATATAATATTCTTATAAATGATCATTTAAACCAGTTGAAAACAAAGCACCCAGTTTAATGATCTAATACGTATCTTTTTTAGTGAGAATAGAATGCCATCCTTGTTTATTAGCTCTATCACCAAGAATTCTGTCTATGATGCTAAACTGGAATCTGGCTGAGTTGTGTTGCATACAGTGTCTAAATAGGGCATTGATCTCCCTCTTGGTTCGTATGTCGCTACGGTGCTCCGACATACGTAATCGGAGTGGTCATGATGTCTGTCCAACATAAAATGAACCACATGTACATGTTGCAAGGTACACCACCCAATCATTGTTACAATTGCCAAAGAATTTCATGTCAAAAATCCTATCAGCATTTTTACTGGTGAAATGTTTTGATATAAAAATATATGGACATGATGAACAGTGGCCACATTGGTAGGTACCTCATAGTTTGTCACCTGTCATGGTTAATTGATGGTGTATTGCTCCAGCTGAACTGACCCTTTTATAATGTGAAAAAAATGACCCAAGTGTCCTCCCTCTCCTGTAGCCATACTTACATGTATCGCCAATCAAGTGTATAAGCTCCTCATTGGTAGTAAGAATGTTCCAGTGTTTGGACATAACATTCCTAATTAGGTTAATGTTGCGTCCAAATGTTGTGAGAAACTGAATAGATTCATCCTGTTCAGTCTGAGTCTTGTCATGGTATCTAAGAAGGAAAGTTCTGGTGGAACTGATAGCAGTTTGTTGGGCACCCCGGATGTCAGGCTCCTTGTAACCCCTAGCTCTGAACCTGTTGGCCAGATCATGTTGGGATTCTTCATAGGAATTGTCTGAGGAACAAATTCTGTGAATCCGGAGGAACTGAGATTTGGGTATATTTTGGATGATGTGGTTTGGATGCATGCTCGTTGCATGTAGTAGATTGTTATACTGGGGGTATTTGCGAAAAGTTTTACTTTGTAAAGTGTCATTTGGATTTCTGGTTATGGTCACATCCAGAAAGTTAATTTGATTTTTGTCATGAGTAGAAATAAATTTAATACCCCATTTGTTCTGTTGTGTGGTGTCCTGTTCATTAACGGAACCATTATCTGAGTTTCTCACATTGTATCTTAAACCACTACTAAGCCTGATTCGTGCCAGAATAGAGGACACCACACAATTTTTACATATTATTGTTGACAATCAAGTAGAACCTGATCGGCTACTCTGCACCCTGGATGTCAAGGCTCTATACACCAATATACCACATTGGGCTGGATTGGAAGCCCTTAAGTTTTGGTTAGAGAGAGCCCAACTCTATCCCATAGGCTTTAACACACTTTTGGTCTGCATGGCTGAACATGTTCTCAACAAAAATGTTTTTTATTTTCAGGGAGAATGCTATTGGCAGCTCAAAGACATCTTTTGTTCCCATATATGCAGGCCTACTTATGGGATACATTGAGGAACATCTTATTTATGACTCCGCACATAACTTATATCTTGAGGAACTTGATATTTGGCGTCGATATTTGGATGATTGTTGGTTGGTTTGGCGCTCTGATGAGGAATATTTGGCAGAATTTGTATTATACCTAAATCAGAACAAATGGGGTATTGAATTTACTTCTACTCATGACAAAAATCAAACAAAAATACACCATCAATTAAAAATGACAGGTGACAAACTATGGGGTACCTACCAATGCTGTCACTGTTCATCATGTCCATATATTTTTATATCAAAACATTTCACCAGTAAAAATACTGATAGGATTTTTGACATGAAATTCTTTGGCAATTGTAACAGTGATTGGGTGGTATACCTTGCAACATGTACATGTGGTTCATTTTATGTTGGACAGACATTACGACCACTCCGATTACATATGTCGGAGCACTGTAGCGACATACGAACTAAGAGGCAGACCAATGCCCTATTTAGACACTGTATACAATACAACCAAGCCAGATTCCAGTTCAGCATCATAGACAGAATTTTTGGTGATAGATCTAATAAACAAGGATGGCATTCTATTCTCACTAAAAAAGAAATGTATTGGATTATAAAACTGGGTGCTTTGTTTTCACCTGGTTTAAATGATCATTTATAACAATATTATATGTTTATTTTAATTTTTATTAATCACAATGGACAGTAACTGTGTGGTTGATTTTTTGTATAACTTTTATATTCTCTTTTTATTTTCCATACAGGAAACAATTTGAATGCTGGGAAGATCACTTTGGGAAGAATCCTATTGGATGACTCATGCTATATATATATATATATATATATATATATATATATGTGTGTGTGTGTGTGTGTGTGTGTGTGTGTGTGTGTGTGTGCGTGTCACTGCTTATCTGCTATTATGTTCATTTCCCACTGAGGGAAGCCTGTTGGCTGAAACCGGTCTGGGTTGTTTGTTATATCTAATAAATACTTACATGTTTAACTTAATAGCTTCATTTTGTTGATTTACACTGCATTTGGTGCTGGCAATTTTGTCTACTTATACTTTTTCCTGCCTTGCACCTGGGTCCTACTTGCAGAGAGTTTACTTCTTTGATGTATGCTTAAATTAAGACTGACATTTTTTAACCACTGAAGCTTTGTATGTATTAAAGCGATGATACTTCAGAAACAGCAAAAGGGTAGAGAAATGAAGGCTGGTACGGGCATTCATTTGGACCTGATGAACAATTTGAATCCTGCCAAACAGGCCACCATTGTGCATACTTTCACTAGTGGTGTAACAAATCACTTGCTTTTAATAAAATGCATAAAGCTCCATTTTTGTTGAATTTCTGTCTCTTTTGACAAACTATGCCTGCACCATATGCCAGCTTAAGATGCCAAATGCCTCAGTGTGAATGTATTGAATGGATATGTGCTGACTGAATCATCTAGGATTATCTGATGAACACCTTTTGCCATTTGTGCTGAGCAATGACTTCAACACTGAGCAAATTCATAAATGTGAAACTTTTCTCCCCTGGCCTCCAGTGAAAAGGACATTTTGTCCAGTCGGACTTTCCCAGTAAAAAAATGTAAAAAAAAAAAATAAATAAATAAATTCAAACACATACATTGTAATTTGATGGCTTAAAAATCTACTCATTTTTTGTAAGTTTAAGGAGAGAATTTATCTGTGCAGTGACTGAGACCTGGTTCAAGGCTCTAGGGAGCACCCCTGTATTACCAGGTTATAACTCATACCACACTTTTCAGCCATCTAACCTGGACCAGAACACCAAAGGCGGAGATGTGTCCATATTCATTAAGGATATCCACACCTCCAGGCTAGTTGTGCAGCATAATGCATCCAAGGTTATCCAAGTGCAACTAACTCTGGGTAAAACTGAAATCCAAATTGTAGCTTGCTACAGATCCCCCACCATGCTCCAGGATTCCCACTCCTCTTTTCTTGATATAATGGAAAATATTAGGGTTCAACCAAACACCCTAATAATGGGTGATTTCAACTACCCCACCATTAACTGGGAAAACTACTCATGTACCAACTCCTTCGCTCAACGCTTTCTGGAATTCATAAATTCCAATGCCCTGGATCAACTTATCCACACCCCCACCAGGGGCAACAATATCCTAGACCTAGTCATTACCAACATGAGTGACCAGTGTTCCACACCTGAAGTCAGCTCCTCGTTGCTCAGATCCGACCATAAGCTAATCACCCTAGATATCCGCATCCCGCCCCACCCACCATTAAGGAAACCACAGTAAAAAATTTCTCCAAAGCCAACTTCATGCTTCTTAAGACAGAAGTGGTGAACTTCATGACTCTCATGCAGATGGACAATACAGTTACAACTGTTGAATTCTACACAAATGCACTCTATAAGCGCTTACACGAGTGCATGGATCCTGCTATCCTTAACAGAACCAAGACGCTATCCTCCAAAAAAAGGAAGCCAATCTGGTGGTCTCCTGCCATAAACAAGCTCTACAATAAAAGGAAGAAACTGTTGCAAAAGAGAGTAAAATCCCATGAGTGGAGGAGCTCCCTGGTCAGCTTCAGTAAAAAACTGAGACCCCTTATAAGATCCTCCAAAGCTAGCTATGAAAACAAAATCACCACTGGTTCTAAGGGCAACCACAAACCATTCTATAGCTATGTCAAGAATCTCAGTGGCAACACCCAGATCTGCTCTGAGTTACAGCACAATGGCATGAAAATTACAGAAACAACTGACATTGCCAACATCCTGGCAGATAGGTTCAGTGCTAACTTAACCCGCCTCTCACCCCCTAAAGGGCCTGTATCTATACAGGAAGAATGAAGAGTCTCTGTAATCACATCTATGCAGGTAAAAGCTGCACCCTCTAAAACCAAAAACACAGCCTCCATGGGACCGGACAACATCACAGGGTACGTTTTACATGAACTTCAGAACGAACTGGCTCCCCACCTAAGCACCATGTTCAGTCATAGTCTCACATCAGGCTTTGTGCCCACTGAATGACACACAGCAACAGTTATCCCACTCCACAAAAAGGGGAGCTACCACTGATCCTGGGAACTATCACCCTACTAGCCTGATGAGCCTGGTCTGCAAGGCCATGGAATGTATCATCATGGAACTCATAAACAAAGACATTGGTAACCTCCAAACTATGGACCCTGTCCAGTTCTTGTTTGTGAAAGGCAGATCATGCCTTCTGAACCTGATTGACTTCTTTGAGGTAGTCACCAAAGCCGTAGATGAGGGTAAGGTGGTTCACACAGCCTATCTTGACCTTGCCAAGACTTTTGACACCATCCCCCATTCTGGAATTACAGCTAAACTCACTAAACTAGATATAAATCCCTACGTCACAAGACGGGTTGCCAACTGGCTTACTGACAGAATCCACACTGTAAAAGTTGCAGACTCCAAGCCTGACTTCAAACCAGTGACAAGTGGAGTACCACAGGGTTCAGTCCTGGGACCTCTCCTGTTTGGTATCTACTTCTCTGAAGTACAGGCTAACACAGAAGGCCTCTGGCTGATGAAGTTTGCAGATGACTGCAAACTAGGAGCTATAGCTGAGTCCCCAAATGATGTGGACATCCTACAGAAGGGCCTCACTGAGTCAGATGCCTGGTGTCAGAGGCATGGCCTCAAGCTCAATGCCAAAAAGTGCATTGTCATCCCCTTTGGTAAAAACTCTGTACCCATGAGCTACCACATAAACAGCAGTCTACTTAATGCCGAATGTGTGATAAGAGACCTTGGAACCCAGGTGGACAGTAGTGTCTCCTTTGATAATCACATCGCCACAGTAGTCAGGAAATTTTTCTATGTGGCAGAGTTCATCACAAAAGGGTTCTCATCCAGGAAAAAAGAGGTAATTATTCCCCTCTACTTGGCACTCATTAGACCCATTATAGAGTACAACACTCCTTTTGGAATGTACCTCACAAGACATCTGCAGCAGCTGGAAAGGCCACAGAAGTACCTCACAAAGAGGATTACTGGCCTCAAACAGTTGCCCTACACTGACCGTCTCAAAAAATTTACTCTGTAGCATTTCACCTACTCCGAGGAGATCTCTGCCTGACATATAAAGCTATGTTAAACCCAGAGCTGGTGGACATGCTACACCTAAAGAAATCCCATTCCCTCCAAGCCACACACTATAGGGACTTAATCCTTGTCACCACAATAAACAGGACATGCTGGAGGGATAGATTCCTGTCCCAGAGACTTCCCATACTCTGGAACAAGCTACCCATCTATGTCAAGCAAAGTTCTTCATTAGCACTCGCCAAGAAAAATCTTGATGAGTGGATGGGAAATAGGAAATACACAAACAAAAAATGGCCAGCAAAAAGCAGACATGGATGCTGAAACAAGTGAAAAGTCCTTTATTTCCAAAAATACTCAGACCGGTTTCGGCAGGAATTGCCTTCTTCAGTGTAGGACAGACATATGATGCCCTGTTATGAATGTTTAATATATACAAAAAATAATCCAGTAGGCAGACAGAATATACAAAAGTCATGAATATTAATGTCAACTAATTAATCTAAAAAAACCAATGTATGCCATAAAGCCATATAACATTCACAAAGCCTAAAGACTACAGAGATGCGGCATGTCACCGCAAAATGAACTATCATAAGATAAATGTGGACAAAAGAGAATTAAATAGTAAAATAAGCGGGTAAATGTTGGTAAAAAAATTATTTATATAATCCAGTGACTGTTATGGGAGGTATTACAAACCAGATAGTAATGAGTTATTATGAATATCAATCTATCAAAACATATATGGAAAAGAGGATAAAACTATAGAAGTGGCTGGCATATGTATGGTATATAAGCATAAAGTAATATGCAGTGTTGGGTCCCCCCAAAAAAGTGTATGTAAACCTGTAGTTGTTGGGGCCGTTGATATAAAGATCATATGGCTAAACCAGCATGTAGCATGAACTCCATCAAGGATAAGCCCACAGTAAAATAACACGGAATGGTAATAATGTAATAAATGTAATGGGTGATAAAAAAAACAGACAGTGTGCCAATATATAAACAATAAAACTATCCAAATAATGGATCACTAAAAATGGTCATTAAGGCCAGGTGGAAAAAGACCCCCAAGAGTGACAATCCAGTATTTCTCTTTGTGATCCAGAATACCATGCCAACCCTGTTTATTACTACGATCACCCATGATACGATCAATAATCATGAAGGTGAATTTGGCTTGTTGATGTTTAAGGGTATGTTGGTACAAGGCATTAGTCGTTTTCTGATTTCTGATGTCACTTCGATGTTCATTGATTCTAGATCTAAGGGGCCTGGAAGTTTGGCCAACATAAAAAGCCCCACAATGGCAGCTAGCAAGGTACACAACCCAATCACTGCCACAATTACCAAAGATTTTGATGTTAAATACTTGACTGGTATTACGACTAGAAAAATTTTTGGATTTATTCATCTGTTGGCACGATCCACAGTGACCACAGGGAAAGGAACCCAGTAACTCCTGTCCATGTAATGTAAGTTGCTTGTGAGTGGCCCCCCCACTTCCTATGTGTTTATAGTAGGACAAATGTGAACCCAATGTTTTGCCTCTTTTATAAGCAAAACGGCACTGTTGCCCCAGTAGAGATCTCAACTGATCATTGGCAAGCAAGATGTTCCAATGTTTGTTGATGATGTTCCTGATCATATTGATATTTCTACCAAAAGTAGTAATGAATCGAAGGGGGGCCCCAGAGCTGTTGTTCTGCTCTGTTTTGTATTCCAATAACTTATCTCTACTGATCTGGTTGACCCGGCATCTGGCTAAGTTGACATCCTTGTTATCATAACCCCTGCTGGTAAATCTCTGACACAAATCCATGCTAGCTAAGTTATATTCTGCCTCATTTGAACTAAGGCACTTAATACGCATAAATTGTGACACAGGAATACTCCTAATAGTATGGCGTGGATGCATACTGGTGGCGTGTAACAGAGTATTATATTGTGGGTATTTACGGAAAACCTTGGTTGATAATGTAAGGTCCTGGTTTTTGGTGACTGTGACATCCAAGAAATTAATGGTCTCCTGATCATACGATAAAGAAAATTCCAGTCCCCATATATTACCATTAAGGTATTCCACAAATTCCTGTAAATAACCCAAATCAGCACCCCATACTAACCAGCAGTCATCAAGATAACGACGCCAGATGTCCATTTCAACCTGATATATATTGTGTGAAGTGTCATAAATCATGTACTCCTCAAAATAAGCCATAAAAAGATCAGCATAAATGGGAGCGAAAGACGCTCCCATGGCTGTACCTTGCAATTGCCAGTAACACTGGCCTTGAAAGTAAAACACGTTTTTGTTGAGTACATGTTCTGACAAACAGATCAGTAGAGTATTGAATCCCGGTGTGTAGAGATTAGCCCTGTTCAACCAGTATTGGAGAGATTGTAGGCCTGCCCAGTGTGGAATACTAGTGTATAAAGCCTTGACATCCAAATTGCACATAAACCACCCTGGGTCTAACTGAGTTTCCTGGATAATCTGTAGAAATTGGGTTGTGTCCTGTAACCTAGCCCTGACCAAGCCCAACAATGGTTTAAGGTATTTGGTGAGAAAGGCTGATAGAGGTTCTGTTAATGATCCTGACCCTGACACAATGGGTCTACCAGGGGGTTTGGTTAATGATTTATGGATTTTCGGCAATAGATATAGAATCTGTTTGCAAGGTTCTGCCACAGTTAGAGAGGATAGACATTTTTTGGTAATGATCCCTTCCTCAAAGGCAAGGTTTAGGAAGGAATCAATTTCATGTTTAAAATTCGGAGTTGGGTCTATGGGCATGTGCATATAGCAAGTTTTGTCTGATAGTTGTGACAGCCCTTCCTGTATATAGTCATCCAAATTAAGTACAACTACAGCACCTCCCTTGTCAGCAGGGAGAACCGCTATATCTTTATTGTTACGTAGTTGATCCAATGCCAACTTATCACATACAGTGAGGTTGTTTTGTAACATAGTGTGGCCATAGTTTTCAAAGTGGAGGTCCCTGCATACAGATTCCATGAAAATCGAAACATATTTGTTCATAGGTGGTTGAAACCCAGATCTACCAAACCTAAAATCATCCGATTTTTGAGAACAGTCATGAGCAAAAAATAATTTCAAATTGAATTGAATTTTTTTACCAACATTTACCCGCTTATTTTACTATTTAATTCTCTTTTGTCCACATTTATCTTATGATAGTTCATTTTGCGGTGACATGCCGCATCTCTGTAGTCTTTAGGCTTTGTGAATGTTATATGGCTTTATGGCATACATTGTTTTTTTTAGATTAATTAGTTGACATTAATATTCATGACTTTTGTATATTCTGTCTGCCTATTGGATTATTTTTTGTATATATTAAACATTCATAACAGGGCATCATATGTCTGTCCTAAACTGAAGAAGGCAATTCATGCTGAAACCGGTCTGAGTATTTTTGGAAATAAAGGACTTTTCACTTGTTTCAGCATCCATGTCTGCTTTTTGCTGGCCATTTTTTGTTTGTGCAGCTATTGGTTTGGCCATGCATTCCCCCGTGCATAGGACGTTGTTTAAAATAGGAAATACACCCCAGGGATCACTTCTGTGTCTCTGCTCGACAGGGGCACTGGAAATTAACTTTCTTGGGTGGTGTAAGCCGGGGAGCCTTGCTGGCTAGGCTTACTTAGGCCCTTGGGCTGATAGCCTAGTACCTACCTATGAACCTGTGAACGTATGAACCTATGAACCTATGAACCTGTGAACCTAGGAATCTATGAACCTATGAACCTATGAACCTGTGAACCTATCAGATAAATAAATGAGAAGACACTAGAGACAAAGGAACAGTTTGGGAATTAGTAGAGGTGCAGAAAACAAATGATAAAGTGCCAAGAATGCCTATTTTGGACATTCCTGTGATGGTGTGACATCCCAGAAACGTTGGTAGAAGTAATGCAGATTATGTGCAAGGACTCACTAACCAGGTATGAACGTTGTTCCAACTCATAGAAGGGTTCCTAGTGGGAGTGGGTGTGCATCAGGGTTCAGCTGAGTCTACTGCTGTTCATACTGGTGATGGACTATATTACCAAACAGGCTAGAGGGGACAGATCACCAAAGTTGCTGTATGCAGACAATGTCTCACCCTCTCGACAAGAACTTCAGCAGATGATAGGGGAATGGAATGCAAAATTGAAGGCACATGGGATGAAACTGAGCCCAAATAATACAGTTGTAATGCTAGCAAAAGGAGAAATTAGAACAAGCTGACAATTGAGATAAAAGGGAAAATATTGGAGTGGATTAATAGCTTTAAGTATCAGGGAGGGGTGGTTGATGCAAAGTATGCCTGCCATGGATCTTCTCTCAAACAATCTGTCCATGTCATTGCTGGATTCCCTCTGTTTCTCTTGCCTTCTTGCTGTGTCTTCCAAATCTTCTTCACTAGATTGTGTTCTGCTCTCCTGCACACATGCCTGAACCTCTGTAATCTGTTCCCTTTTCTTCTCTGTAATCGGAGCTAGCAGTGTTTCTGCTATGATGTACTCATTTCTTCATCTGTCCCACAGTATGCATCTCACCACCCTTCTCAGGCACTGCATTTCCATCACCTCTGTCTTCCTCAGCAGCTCTGCTTTCAATGCCCAGATTTCTGTACCATACAGTATTATTGGTCACACTACTGTTATGCACAATTTACTTTTCAGCTTCTTTGTTATTCCTCTATAATACACTACACCTCTGAATCTTGGTTTGACCTCCTCATTCAGACTTCTCCTCAACCACCCCTCCTAGTTACTTGAAGCTATTAACCTGTTCCAATATTTTCCCTTCTGTTTCAGTTGCCAACTTCTTCTAAAGGAAAGAACACATATATAGAATTATAACATCATATGCTTATACTAACTGTAAAGACAGGGAAAGCTTATTTCATCATATTTTAGACAATGTAGTGATAAATGTGAATATTATAACAGGAGACTTTATTTGTGATATAAGAGGCAAGTCTAAAAAGAAAGGAAATGAGATAAGAAAAATATTAGAAGTTGATCCTCTGTTATAAGAGGTTTTCAGGAATCACACAGTGAAAACTCTAGCTTGGCTAGGTTTTTCTTGTAGTGTTTACTGACTGGATTGGTTGTGTGAGCTTTTTATTCTGTAATTTAGTTGTTAGATGGGATAATTAATGTTTATGAGCATCAGCTGGGTACAAAAACCCTGTGTTTCTAAAGGACAGCCAAACAGTCCACTTATGCTGTGCTAACAAGGTCATAAGAAGGCCAAAACATACATGTCCACATCTACTGGGGCTTGGTTTTAGTGGCCTGAATGTATCCATAAACAGACTTAACAAAAAAGCATGGGCATTCAGAAGCCATATAGCTGAAACACATGATGTTCCTTAAGGGGGTCATTTGCATGAATCCCATTATCCTCACACAAAGTTTGGAGGGATCACACAGTGAAAACTCTAGCTTGGCTTGTAGTTATAAGATGAGGCAAGTTATAACTTCAGGACAAAAATTCATGGACTCATAAAAGGGGTATGTATAGACTTGAAATAAATGATTTTATAGTATCAGAAGTCTTAGTTAAAGGAGAAGTGGAGATAGATGAATAAGAATTTTCTGATCACCTTGTAATATGGCTAGAGATAGTGAAAAACAAGAAATATATAACAATTTGCAAAGGAATAAAAAGGATAACAAAGAAAACATGGAATGAAGAAGGAAAGAGATTACTAATACAGTTATGGAAAGATCATGTTAGTATGAGAACATTTTATAAAAACTGCTCTGAATGGTGGATGATATATAAGGAAAATATAAAAAAATGTTTTTACAGTGGCAATATGATGTGAGAAAAATAGAGAAGGATAAATATAAAAGAACATATAACATTGGACAATTTCAAACATAATGACAGAAAACAGAATTGTATGAAAGAAATAAAGTTAAAAATACAAGATTTGTTATATAAGCAAAGATAGATTTTACAAGGACAAAGGGAAGAATCTAATTACTTAAGCAGATTACGTTTGCAGAGCAAGTTTGCAGATGACTGCAAGCTGGGTGCTGTCAACAATTGCCCTAGTGATGTGAACATCCTCCAAGAGGGTCTCACCCAAACAAATGACTGGTGCCAGAAACATGGCCTCAAACTGAATGCCAAAAAATGCATCATCATCCCCTTTAGGGAGAGTGACATCCCCACAAATTATCACATTAATAACAAGGTCCTAAGCACACAATCAGTCATGAGGGACTTGGGCACCCATATTGATGGCAAACTGACTTTTGACCACCATATTACCTCCGTTGTAAGGAAAGCTTTAAACATGGCCCACTTCATTAGGAAGGGTATCTCATCCAGGGACAAGGAGATCATAACATCCCTGTATTCTCCCCTTATGAGACCCAATATCGAGTGCAATGCTCCTTTCGGCATGTACCTCACAAAGCATATGCAGCAGCTGGACAGACCACGGAGGTTCCTCAACAGGAGAATCCAGGGCCTCAAGCATCTATCCTACACAGATAGGCTAAAGGCTCTGACCCTCTACTCAGTTTCATACAGACTCCACAGAGTTGACCTCTGTCTGGCATACAAAGCAATCTCAGACCCCCCCCCCCCTTGATGGGACTGCTGCATATCCACAAGCCAAGCTCCACTCAAGTGACCCACACACGTGACTTCAACCTGGCCTGCGACATCAATAGGGCTTGTAGGCAGGACAGATTTATGTCCCAGAGACCCCCTCCCATCTGTGGAATAATCTCCCCCTCCACATCAAGCAGAGTACCTTGTTAACCCTTTTTAAGTGCAACCTGGATAACTGGATGGGGAACAGAAAATACAGCCCTGGGATTCCTCCTCTGTCACTGCTGGACAGGGGCATCAGGTACTGACTTGTCAGAACATGGGCTAAATTCTTAGCTAGGCTTGTAAGGGCCTCAGGGCCGATAGCCTAGTAACTTCCTATGATCCTATGATCCTATTAGTAAAGGAAGATGATCGTGTAATGAGATAAATAAAAATGTAAAAAGAGAAATGGAAAGAACTCCAGAAAAGATTATGAATAGTGTAATACAATAGGTACAAGAAATATTTAAAGAAAAGAGAAGGCAGTAAAAAGAACACGGAAAGTAAAAAAGTTAATAGAAAAAGAGAATAAAGATTCGGTTCATAGGTTCATAGGTTGGCACTAGGCTATCGGCCCTATGGCCTATACAAACCTAGCCATAACAATTCCCTGGATATTTCTTCACACACTATTTACTTCCCTGGACCCCTGTCTAGCAGGGCAACTGATGTGATCCCCGGGGTGAATTTCCTTTCTCCCATCCAATCGACAAGGTTCTTTTTGAAGAAGGCAAAAGAGACGCTCTGCTTGACATGTATGGGCAGTCTATTCCAGAGTCTGGGGAGTCTCTGGGTCAGGAACCTATCCCTCCAGCATGTTTTGTTCATTGTGATGACAAGGTGTAGATCCCTGGAGCATGTGGCTCTGAGGGATTGGGATTTCTTTAAGTGTAGCATGTCCAACAGCTCTGGGTTTGACATGGCCTTGTATGTTAAGTACAGATCGCCTCTGAGTAGGCGATATGCGACAGAGTATAACTGGAGTTTTTTAAGGCAGTCAGCATAGAGCATATGTTTTAGGCCTGTGATTTTTTTAGTCAGGTATTTCTGCTGCCTTTCCAGTTGTTGCAGATGACTTGAGAGGTACATACCAAATGGAGTGTTGTATTCTATAATGGGTCTAATGAGGGATGAGTACAGTGGGACAATGACCTCCTTTTTTCTGGATGAAAAGCCCTTAATGATGAAGTGTGCCACATAGAAGGATTTCCTGAATGTTGTGGTGATGTGGTTATCGAAGGTGAGCCCACTGTCCACCTGTGTCCCTAAGTTTCTTATCCCACTTTCGATGTTTAGTTACAATTCCTTAAATGAGCTACATTAAG
Source organism: Protopterus annectens (assembly GCF_019279795.1). Classification (NCBI taxonomy): domain Eukaryota; kingdom Metazoa; phylum Chordata; order Ceratodontiformes; family Protopteridae; genus Protopterus; species Protopterus annectens. The sequence goes on along the minus strand of NC_056732.1, from coordinate 29,570,930 downwards.
TATTAGGACAAGTAAATATATTATCCCTCTTCACAAAGGTGGCAACTCTTATAACTTCTCAAATTATCATCCCATTGCCATTCTATCCCCCTTATCTAAGCTGCTGAAGAAATGTATACACTCTCAACTCATGCAATACCTGAACACACACAACCTCCTTTCCTACCACAGCACAACTGCTCTACTCTCTTTCACTAATTTGGTTAACCAACATAGAAATAACAATAACTTTGTATCGGCTGTATTCTTAGATCTCTCCAAATCATTTGATATGGTCTCACACTCCATATTACTTGATACTCTAGCCTCCCAATCCTTTGCCTCTTCTACTATTGCCTGGTTCAAGAACTATCTTTCTGACAGGCAGCAATCTGTCCAGTGGTAAGGTGTACTATCCCCATTACTTCCAACTGCCATAGGTACACCACATGCCTCAATTTTGGGCCCACTTCTTTTTTCTATATTTACTAACAATCTACATACCTCTACCCAGCATGCCACACTGATCCAGTATGCAGACGATTCAACTCTAATCTTCTCAGCCCCCAACTATCACCACTCTACAACAACTCACTCAAGAATCCTTTAGCTCTGTGGAATGGTGGATTACTGATATCCAACTCAACTTAAACCCTAGCATGACTAAATTGCTTCTTTTCACCCTCAACAAATCTAAATCTACCCCTCTGTCCTTTTCTATTACTTCCAGTAATGGTACAATCATATCTCCTTCTGCCCATACCAAACTCCTTGGTGTAGAGATCCACAAAAACCTCCTCTTTGATGTCCATATTTCTCAAACCATCAAAAAAGTACACAAAAAAATGGAAACACTATATAGATAAAAAAATTTCCTCTCAGATCAGGCATGGGTCACCCTAGCCCAAACTCACCAATTGTCCACACTAATGTATGCAGCCCCAATTCTTAGCCAGATCAAAAAACTTGATCTTGACAAACTTGAGTCATGTTATAATAAAACTGCCAAGTTTGCTAACAACTCCATTTTTAAAACCCTCCACTGCCAAGCTCTAAAGAACCTTCAATGACTAGAACTTCGCCAACTACTCAGTTAACCGCCTGCTTGTCATTACCTACAATATCCTGAAACATCCTGATAAAAACTCGCTCACTACATAGCTAATCGTCCTCTCCACTCCTCTGACATATTGCTCCTCTGCATCTCTAGGGCTAACAACACTGCAGGGAAAGCACTTTTTTCTCACACCATATATAGAACCTGGAATAACCTCCCTCCTTCTCTGACTTCTGCCTCCACTATCACACAATTCAAAAACTCACTCAAAGCAGATCTTATAAATACCTGGCTATGTCCATGTATTGCATACAATTCACTCCTCTATCTCATGCAACTTTCTTCCTAATTTACTTACTGTAAGTATCCTACAGTATTAGAACTCTAACAGTAGATCTCGAGTTGACTTATTTTCCTGTTAAGCATGTTGTTATTAATTTCACTTACTGTTATTTGTTTGTCTGTCTTTCATCAAAATTGTCTTGTATTTTTGATTATTTTCTAATTTTGGAGCTTTTCTCCCATGGCCTCTGCGGTAAATGGACCTGTCGGATTATCCCAGTAAACACATGTAAAATAAAATAAATAAATAAATAAAGTTCAGCTGCAGGACCAGATGGAATTGAGTATGAAATGTATAAAAATGTAAGAAACTGGCAAAAAAAATGTATGTATTTTTAAAGATTATGAATGAATGGTTAAATGAAGATTTTATGAATAAAGAACTATATAGTGGAATACTTACATTCATACGAATGCTGTGCTGACATGGTCAATAAAAAGGCCAAAACATGCATGTCCACAGCTAGTAGGGTTTGGCTTTATTGGTCTAAATGTAACCACAACAACTTCAAAAGCAAAAAAAAGTATTGGACATTCAGAAAACATGTAGCTGAAACACTTGATGTCCTTAAGGGATCATTTGCATATATTCCATGGGCCTCCATTGCAGGAGGTTTAAGATATCACACAGTGAAAACTCTATCTTGGTTAAGTGCATATTTTACCCTTTCATTTAAAAATAGTAACAGTCAACTAAACCTTGGTTTACATGTTTTTTTTTTCCTGAAATGCATTCTGATGACCACATGTTCATTGATCTAACAATTTACAAAATTAAATATTTCCACTAAGCAGATTTAAAAATGGACAATCAATGCCCAGGATGCACTGTAATAGAGAAATTAGGAGATTCAGTTTATTTTGTTACCTCTCCATTTTTAGAGATGGCATAAACTTTGATTTAGTATATTTAAACAATAGAAATGAACACATAACTACAATAATCTTAATCCTTTATTGAAAAAGAATAAACTATTTCATCCAAAATACTTTTCAGACTATATTTTACATTAACATGCATTTGCATTGTTACGGAGACAAAATAAAAAAAGGGATGAGAACTTGTGGGTTATTGGGGATTCATGAGGGAGGTTGGTGCTCCTCTGGGCTGTCAGTCAATGGGTTTAGCCTTTTGCCTAAAATAACTAATGGGAAGGTGACTGTTGAGACCAAAAGAACCTCTGGAAGTTAGCCAATGAAAACATAGACAACAAGGTCCTTGAAATAGAAAATACCGTCAACTGAGACAGAGCAAAGCAATTCATGCTGGCAATAAGCTAATGAGAGATGGGGCCAATGGGATAAATAGGGTTCTAGGTATTAGCCAATGAGAAATAGACTAGTAGGGTGGTGTAAGTAGAAAGGGTTGTTCAGTGTAGTGGTAACAAACCACTTTATACTAGGAATAGCTCCAGTGCCTCATTTTTCTAAATTTATGTAAAGAATGGATTATATTTAAAAGTAATGTGAAAATAAATATTATGCAGAGTACTTGAAAATTTGTTTATAATATTGACTATGTCTCAAGCATTTTTTTGCAAAATGTATATACTATATATATTTAATATCTATAGGTGGTGTAGTCCTAATCTTATATTGAAAAAGGAGTTTGCAGGAGGTGTTAAGCCATATTTAAGACTGGAGTTCTTTTTCTCAAATATGGAGTTGTGATCATCATTAACGCCATTGTCAATCACAGTTTCCAAAGCACCAATAACAACTGAGAGAAGAATTATAATTTTTATAAAAGAGGAAACAAACAAAAACAAAAGGCATGAGCTGGTAGGCCACTGAGAAAACTCATCAATCAAGTCTCCATTCACAATCCAGCCAGAATCCCCTTTAGAATATTATCATCTCTTCACAATTTGTTCATACATTTCTGTTTCCTTAAATCTTGTATTGAGCTGGTCGTCACCTTCTGAAGTCTATGTCCCTTTATGCTGTCTTCTTCATAATGTCTAAGTCATCTTCTATTGCACCATCATCTCCTCCACCCTTGCTAGATTTTTCAGTACTGTTTGGTGCTAATAGGCCTCCTTTTTCCAATACATGTATTCCAGTGTCCACCTTGACAGGTGTCTGCCAATTGCTATTGCTGCCAAATTGACTGTGATCCTGTATCTATAAAATTCGGGCATACTCTACCCTCTCTGTTAAGTCTGGTCTTGAAAGCCTACTCTTCCTATTCTGCCCCATTAACATTACACACGTCAGAAGTCCAATTGTGATCCATAGGGCTGGCTTTAGGTGAAATAGAGGGTCTATGTCACATTGTTGAACTTTTAAATGTTCAAACAGCATATGGTCAACACCATATGATCGAACATATAAAAGTTCAAATGTTTCAACAGAGAACTCTGTACAGTGCGGAATGGGAAGCTTTCTCTTTTCTGCACTGTAGTGTGATCTCGTAGTTGGTATATTTAAAGAGCGGGGGTGTGGGGGGGATGCAAGACCATTTGCCCCCCTGCTTAAACCATTCAGGTAGGTTCTTTCTTTGTTTTTTTTTTTTTTTTATTACATTTTTGAACTTTGAAAAGTTTAATCATATGGTGTCGACCATATGATGTTTGAACTTTTAAAAGTTTGATTATGTAATATAGACACGAAATAGAGCCTTATGCAAAGCACTCCATGGCACCAATACCCACACCATTTACAGGTTCCCCCTGTACCACACCAATTTCCCCTTTTGTCTTCCACACTGGCTTTTGTACACCTTCCAGACACACAGATTATGTTTTTCTTAGTTTTTCACACTTTATGTTACTCTTCAGCTTTTTCTCTAAATTTAACCAGGCATTAACTGTCCAAGACTCTAATATAATAACTACAGAGGAAGTACTTGAATTAAGAGAGGGCTCTAGGATTGCAGGATTCCCATACACCAATGGTTCTTGATGCTTTGAAGTGCGTTTGGAAACTTTGAAAAACCTTTTCATCTAATTATGGCCTGATCAAAATCATGAATAAGGAAAAAAATTAAGTCTTATTTTTTTTTTTTATATTTTCAAGGAAACACTAAGTTGCATTCAAAAGTCTAATGTTCAAAGCCAACAAAACAGTAGCCCCCAATAAACTGAAAGGAATAGTGCTTCCAAGGATACATACACATATATCTGAATAATGCTTGCCTCCCAATCTCCTAGAAGAGAATGTGCTCATCTAATGATAACTTGGGAAGAACGTGAAATAAATGACCACAGTCATATATCGCACATTGTTACTGTAACACATTTACATAATATGGCTCCTTAACTGTAACCCCAAAGAACATACACCTTCTGTGTATCCGTTTAATGTTAGACTGCTACAAAGGAGAAATAATAAATGAAAACAACAATATATTTAAGCTCATTTCTAGCAACATGTACATATATATATATATATATATATATATATATATATATATATACATATATATATATATATATATATATATATATATATATATATATATATATATATATATATATATAAAGCTGAATGGAGTAAACCAGGAGCACTGTACCAAAAATAAAGATCCAACAGTTTTATTCCACCACGATAAGAGTTTAGCACTTTGTCAAAAGTACATAAAATTGACTTCTTCAGAACTACATGACACACATAATGCTGATTTAAACACCCTGCCTTACTCAACAATTAGTCAAACAAGAAAGATGTCATTTCCTGCTAAAAAAATATGTAATTTCCTGTTAGAAAAAGATATCATTCCATGCTAAAAAAGTACCACCCCACTAAAATAATACAACTGAATTATTGATCCATTGATCCTCCAAAAATAGAGCATATGTTAAAAACATTACATAAAAAACAGCTTTTAGTTTTAACATAGAACTAATAGAAATGTTATCATTGAGCCCAGGTCGCACACATGCATTTAACCTGATTTGCCACTTGAGCTCTAAAAATTCAAGAAAATCATCGACAGGTCCACCCCTTGTACCCAAGTCGACATGCGCTAATACAAAAATATAATTTAATATGCTTAAATAAGGCGTTGGTCTCCCTATGTTTGCTAATATCATAACTGACATGCATTTAACCTGATTTGCCACTTGAGCTCTAAAAATTCAAGAAAATCATCGACAGGTCCACCCCTTGTACCCAAGTCGACGTGCGCTAATACAAAAAACTTGAAAGAGTGTGTGGGATATAATTTAATATGCTTAAATAAGGCGTTGGTCTCCCTATGTTTGCTAATATCATAACTGTGTTGATAGATCCGTTGTCTTAAAGCTTGGACAGTCTTACCCACATAGTAACAGTCGCAACCTGTACAGGATGCAACATATACAACCCCCTTGGTGTAACAATAGTACTTTTTATGTGTAGAGATTTTACCAAAATTCCCAAGTTTAATAAATCCGGCATCAATCACAAAAGAACATTAGGTGCATCTTCCACATTTGAAAGTACCACCTAGTCCAGATGTCACCTTTTTTCTTTCAACTAAACCTTTGAAAGATGTACACTTTTTGTACACCACCAGGGGATTTTCACCTAGTTTATTAATGATATTCTCATCAATACGAAACATATTCCAGCAATCACAGATGATGCTTTTGATGTCAAAAAAATCAGTAGTGAAAGGTAACACTTATGCCCTACTATAGTTGTCCATTCTCTCAGTTGCTAGGGGCCTGGTTAGACCCAGAGGGTTGTCCAATAATGTTCTATAAACCCCATTAGTTCTTTTTTGTTGGACCTCACCTATTATGTCCTTAACAAATTGAGGGGGTAACCTCTTTTCTGTAACATACCCAGTAGAAGGTCGCACTCTCTAAGAAAATCAATATCCTTAGATACCATTCTGGCCAATCTAACACATTGTCCCTTCACAAGGGATTTCTTCTGGTGCAAGGGGTGCCAACTCTCAAAGTGCAAAAGAGAGTTGGAGTATGTGGGTTTCCTATAAAGATGTGAGGTGAATCTCCCCTTGGAATAATCCTTCCTGATGGTCATGTCAAGGTAGTTCAAAATATCATGGTCCTTGGTCATGGTGAACTTCAGAAAAGTGGTGGTGTTGTTAATATAAGTAAAAAATCTATCCAACTCGTCTTCACTACCATGCCAAAATAAGACCAAATTGTCAAGGTACTGCCCATATTGTACCCACATGTCCTTGAACTCAGAGTTCACAATATACAGGTCCTCCCACTGGGCAAGTACTATGTTGGCAAATGACAGTGCACAACAGGTGCCCACAGCCACACATTGCACTTGTTTGAATATTTGCCCCTCGAAGGAAAAGAAGTTATTGTCCAGAACCATCTCCATACAGTCTCACCCTTTACAAAACGTACCCGCTTCTCCCTTAACAAGTAAATAATCACTTTTTCTATCTTTTGCTGCTAACACCTGTGGATGTATTTTAGCAGTATTATTTATAAGGGACATGATCTTGTAATTAACAGAATTGTTCTTTCCTTCCTTTCCCCTTAGTCAAACTAAAACTATAGCTTTCTCTTCTAGCCTATTGAGCACATGAGTTTGTTTTCCATGTGTCCCCCTCTAGTTTCTGGAAGTCACCTCACTTCTATGTCTTTCACCACTTCATCCTGCTATCACAGCTGCCTGTCGAAGTCCTCCTTCTAACAGATGTATGTTCTACTCTGTCCTTCCTTCCCTGTGCTCCGTGCCTTACTGAGCCTGACAGAAGTCTGTTAACAAAGTCTGTAGAGACCATAAGACTCTCTTCCTCACTGCTGCTTCCGTAACTTACATTGTACCCTAACATCACCTTCCTCACTACTGCTTCCGTAACTTACATTGTATCCTAACATCACCTTCCTCACTACTGCTTCCGTAACTTACATTGTATCCTAACATCACCTTCCTCACTACTGCTTCCGTAACTTACATTGTATCCTAACATCACCTTCCTCACTGCTGCTTCAGAATTTACATTGTATCCTAACATCACCTTCCTCACTACTGCTTCCGTAACTTACATTGTACCCTAACATCACCTTCCTCACTGCTGCTTCCGTAACTTACATTGTACCCCAACATCACCTTCCTCACTGCTGCTTCCATCTTACATTGTACCCTAACATCACCTTCCTCACTGCTGCTTCCGTAACTTACATTGTACCCTAACATCACCTTCCTCACTGCTGCTTCCGTAACTTACATTGTACCCTAACATCACCTTCCTCACTGCTGCTTCCGTAACTTACATTGTACCCTAACATCACCTTCCTCACTGCTGCTTCCTGTGAACTTACATTGTACCCTAACATCACCTTCCTCACTGCTGCTTCCGTAACTTACATTGCACCCTAACATCACCTTCCTCACTGCTGCTTCCGTAACTTACATTGTACCCTAACATCACCTTCCTCACTGCTGCTTCCGTAACTTACATTGTACCCTAACATCACCTTCTTCACTACTGCTTCCGTAACTTACATTGTACCCTAACATCACCTTCCTCACTGCTGCTTCCGTAACTTACATTGTATCCTAACATCACCTTCCTCACTACTGCTTCCATAACTTACATTGTATCCTAACATCACCTTCTTCACTACTGCTTCCGTAACTTACATTGTACCCTAACATCACCTTCCTCACTGCTGCTTCCGTAACTTACATTGTACCCTAACATCACCTTCCTCACTGCTGCTTCCATAACTTACATTGTATCCTAACATCACCTTCTTCACTACTGCTTCCGTAACTTACATTGTACCCTAACATCACCTTCCTCACTGCTGCTTCCGTAACTTACATTGTACCCTAACATCACCTTCCTCACTGCTGCTTCCGTAACTTACATTGTATCCTAACATCACCTTCTTCACTACTGCTTCCGTAACTTACATTGTACCCTAACATCACCTTCCTCACTGCTGCTTCCGTAACTTACATTGTATCCTAACATCACCTTCTTCACTACTGCTTCCGTAACTTACATTGTACCCTAACATCACCTTCCTTACTGCTGCTTCCGTAACTTACATTGTACCCTAACATCATCTTCCTCACTACTGCTTCCGTAACTTACATTGTACTCTGACATCACCTTCCTCACTGCTGCTTCCATAACTTACATTGTACCCTAACATCACCTTCCTCACTACTGCTTCCGTAACTTACATTGTATCCTAACATCACCTTTCTTCCATTCTCTCTCTTAACCTTAAGATTGGATGCAAGTAATCCAGCATCTACTTCCCCTGACCTCACCAATATGCCTCCTTCCTACTCAGCATAGTGTTAACCCTTAATGTGCTCCTATATTTTAGTTTTATTTTCTTCAATATTCCTTCCGTCTTAGGTCATTTCCCATGAACAGATCGTATGATAGTTCCCATTCTAGGACATTCCTTAATGTTCCTTCCCTCTTATGTCATTTCCCATGAACAGATCGTATGGTAGTTCCCATTCTAGAACATCCCTTAATGTTCCTTCCCTCTTATGTCATTTCCCATGAACAGATCGTATGGTAGTTCCCATTCTAGAACATCCCTTAATGTTCCTTCCCTCTTATGTCATTTCCCATGAACAGATGTCATGGGAGTTCCCATTCTAGACCATCCCTTAATGTTCCTTCCATCTTATGTCATGTCCCATGAACAGATCGTATGGTAGTTCCCATTCTAGAATATCTCTTTACTCTTTTTCTCATTTCTACTCCTTTACTTATTATCTTGCCGCTTAAAACAGCTTTAAATCTATCCGACTACAGTCCTGGCCTTTTGTACATCATGTCCACTAACATCCATACCTAAAAAAAGTTTTTCATTTGTCCACTATTGACTCCTTTTCCCCATCACCGAATCATCCAGCACACAGTGTTCACATTCATCTATTATACTCACAGCCATTCAGTCAAAAAAACATAATCTATTCTACTTGTCCACTCAGTAGGGTCCTTTTAAAATGTGAATCCCAATGTCTTCCTTTTTGTTGGCCTCCAGCTATCCACCAGCCCCCCCCATCTAGCCAATTCTCATTTGAATTGATTCTGGCATCTATAGTGAGAATCACCTACACCAAAGAGCCTTTCCGCTTAGCATCTAATATTACATTAACCCCCACTTTCCATGAGGACCATGTGGACACAATAACCCCCATCATCCTGAGCTGCATCCCCGAAACACACAGAGAAAAAAATCACTTAATAAACTCTTCTTCGCCTGCAACTGAATCTGTTGGACCCTTGGACATCTACTGAAGGATTGGCCTTGCTGCACATCCCTGCCATCACTCCTCCGCTGTGCAGCTTCAAAGAGAAAAAGTGAGTCAACCTTTACATTGGCTGCCAGTAATTACCCTTTCTCTGCTTTGTATTACTTTTTATCTGAGGTTCAATAAACTCAGAATAGAAAAAACAAAATATGGTGATTGTGAGAACTAAAGTCTTCTACCCTGTAAGAAATGTGTTTTTTGATATGTGTGACATAGGAGTTGGAATAGATGTGTCATGAGAATATGTATAGTAAAGCTGCCATTTATTTATTATTTATGCTGAACTGTTGTGATGCGACCTCAGATGTGTCAGAGACAAAGAAGATCCAGTTGTCTCTGCTAACTCACGATCCCCTAACAAGCAACCCACTCCCATTTTGTACCTTCCCCAACCTAAGATAGCAAAACTCCTCCCCTGCTTTCATATTCCTAGTGCCTCCCAAACTGTACATCTTCACTCCCAATTTAATAACCACTTCCTGCTCCCATCGGCCTTCCTTACTGTTATCTTCCACCTTCACAGACCCACCCCCATGACTCCCTACTGCCTCCCATTGTTCCATTCCTTTACCCCCCTTTCTTATGGATCTATAACCAGGTGATACTATCCTCTCTTTGCTGAAAAACTCATTGATAAAATGGAATATTGTCAACAATTTTAGATCCATAGTATTATATAATCACACACATTCATTTCTCCTTAAGAAAATGTTCATACTGCCCTGCAGAAAACTAAAGATCAGTCAGCAATAAGCAAACATGTATGATGTAGTATAAAACAACCCTAAGAAAAAAATAAAACAGAAAAAAGAAAAGGATTCTGATATCTTGCCTGTGCTCACATCCCCCTTATACTTTCTACGATTCTATATGTTCCAAAAAGAAATTTAAAACACAGTTGGCATTCAATGTAGCCTAAGTTTTATTTTTCATAATAGTTAAATGAGACACTGGCAAACTATGGATCATTCTTAAAAAAGGAAAAAAAAAACTTCATTGTAATAATAACACTAAAAACATTTCTCGGCATCTGTTCTACAGTACTAATTAAATGCACAGTAATATTTGAGCTCACCCACCCCTGTGGACATGCTCTGCTACTCGTTAGTCTCTTGTCTCTGACGCTCCAGATTATAACAGGTTGAATTAAAAACATGCCACTAATATTTGCTTGAATACATTAGAATCCATTCCAAGTTATGAATTTTTTCTGCCCAGAGCATCGTTCATTTGTAATCACTGTTCTAACCCAGTTAACAAAATTAAATAAATAAATAAATAAATACATCTCAAGTTTGCATTGTATAGAAAAAAGAATAGTTATTGTGTAGAGAAAGAAATGAGATTCCCATACAAACATATATTGTATAATAACCTGATTCCCATACAAACATATCTTGTTTAAATAACCTGATTCCCATACAAAAATATCTTGTTTAAATAGCCTGATCTATGGGACATAAAATAATTCCCCTTATCTTCACTTATCCCATCTTGTTCTAAGATTTCAAATGTTCACCCAAGTAAACCAAGGAACTGTGCAACCCTTCCCATGGGATTCAGGGTAGCCATGTCATGCTTAATTTTATATTTCCCCTACCCAGGAGGGAAAAAGGTTTAACAATATTCCACCAGCAAATCATTGCAAAGTAGACTGCAGCAGGGTTATGGTTCCTTCCTGAAAATCTAAGACAGTAAAACTAACCATCTTGTTTTCCAGCTGTCAAAGTAAACATTTCGAACATCCCAAGATGTTATTGATTTTTCTCCCTGTAGCATATATCAGACAATAGCTGCATAGCTTCCCTTCTCTTGCCAAAAACATAATTTCAAGTACAAATGGTGGGTTGCAGTTAAAAATTATGTAAGTTCTAAATGTAGACTGAGGTAAGTGGCATGATGTAAGGGGGGTGTGTTTGTGTGTTAGCAGATTAGGGTAAGGGTTAGACAGGACAATAACTTGCATGTTGTGCATGGTTTTTGGAGCTTGCTTCTGTCCCTTAGCCTGTCTTGTGTAACGTTATAGTTACAGACAGGGTTTTTTAAGGTAAGGTGCAGGGTTCATAGTTTAAGTACTAGACTAACTGCTCCCTGTGGGTCATTTTAAGCCCAGACAATTTCCCTGTAAAAGATGAGAATTAGACTCTGTACCTTGTGTCTGTGAGATACCTTAACCAATATGCAAATTCCCAACCCATAAAGCATTGGTAAACTGGATTTGAACCCTGCATTTAACTGTCCTCTTTCTCTAACATCTCTACACTTACACCTTCTGACATAGGGAAAGTTACGTCAATGGACAGTTCTGATTTTTCGTCAACTTTTGTGCCTTGCAAAATGACCATATGCTCCTTAAACATCAGTATGTGCACACAAACTGCACCCTCTGTGGATTCAAACCCCATGACAGCAGGGTATTCACAATCCACCTTTTGGATTATTATCAGTATGTGCCACAGACACATACATTAGAGCAGGGGCAATGCATTATTTAGGTGGTGCAGAGGTGTGGAAAATGTTAGATGCCATGAGCAGATTGCTTTTCTTCCTTTACAATGTTATTTCAAATGTTACCTGCACCAATGCCCTGTGAAGGGTACAGTATATGTATATTACTGGCATTACTGAGCTTATGAATTCTTTACCTTTATATGGTGGGGAATACCTTAATTTGACAGTTTTGTGAATAAAGTTGGAGTTACAGAGGACAGGTATAGTGGTTAGCAGACTAAAGTACAAAATGTATTTGTTGGCAAGGCATGGACCACTTCTCAGTCTGGCTTTATCTCATACTATTATCTTTACCCGTAATTTCTTTAATTTTGCGAAATTTCCCCATGGTCAGAAATTTACAAGGTCATACAATCCTGTCCCTAGCAAATTTGGAACCAGCAATAACATTTTTTTTCAGGCAACAAAGGAACTAAGGCTGCACATTCCAAAATGGACGTGTTTGGAATACAGTATAACTACAGACAGGAGATTTGGTTAATCTGAAAAAAAACTTTCTCCAGAAGGCAATAGTGGATCTCAAGTTCTGATGATTAGAGTAATAAAGTAGCTAATGAAAATAGCCCATATAAATTACCTCTGCTAGGTGGACATAATAGCCATAGTTATAATTTTAATCAATATTTCATATGCTTCTAAGGGAAATATAATAAATGATGTTATTACCACACTCTGGGTTAATATTTCAACATTTCTGATTGAGTTTATAAATTGATCTTTTTATTTATTTATTTTTGTTCATGTTTTGTCCTGCAGCTGACCATCAATGTAACCTCATGCCTCTCCTCAGTGGTCATATCTACCTACCCCTCCTGCCTACCTCTCCTGGCAGCACCTGCATTTACTCTAATAAGGGTCAGAGCCTGCAACAAGACCAAGGCATCCCCTTTCCCTGTCACAGTATGTTACAAGTGTTTTCCTACATCCCCCACCCGCAGGTGCCCCAGTAATGCATCATGAGTGGATGGGATGTGCAATGGGCAGACCATTTTGGCAGGGTCCTCACTCCTGCAAGGAGCTGACTTCACCAAGTCACCCCATCCACTCACTCACCCACAGGAAGCACCTCACAAAATGAGATGACATCACCAAATCACCCTCCGTACTCACCCTTCCACAGGAAGCACCTCACAAAAGCAGCTGACATCACCAAGCCACCCCACCTGCTCACCCACCCACAGGAAGCACTTCACAATTGTTTCCTCGGCTCACAGCATCGAAATCTAGTCACTTTGTAAGGGCAGCGCAACCCCCTTCGGCATGGGCACTGCCTGCCTCCTCTGTCAGGGCCTCAGATGCCTCAGGTATTAATCGAACCCAGGTCAGCTGCAGTGTAGATGCTGCTTTTATTTTTGTTGCACTGCTTGTATTTATCTGTCATTATCCACAACCTTGTAGAAAATTTCTTCACTTTGTTCCATGATCTCTGTAAAAATGTTTTTTTTTTGGAGAGCATAGCAAAGATCATTTTATACATCCATTGATTGTTAGGCTGGCAGGGAGCATTGTTCAGGTCCTTTAATACAAGTAGCCTGGCCTTCCTAAAGAGTTAGAATACCAACTACAAAATCTGTTCCTCCAGCTGACCAATCTGTACTCTACAGTATCATTTTTATGGCCTGGGACACATTTTTGGAGTCTGCTGTATATCAGGCACATTGGGTATACTAGGCCAGTGAGCATTTTGGATCTAAAATAGAGAAAGGTAGGTGTACACCCTTGTGAACTTTATAAGGCTGATATTTTGTTCTAGTTTAATGCATAGGCTTAACAATTAGGGTATCTAAAATGTCAACTACTGCCAGTGATCATGTGTCCTTGAAGCAATTTCAGGGCATCACTCACTTGAAGATGCATATTTTTTAGTGTAGTATTTATGTCATAAGATAACTGTGAGAAAACTCCGGTTCTAGCAGTGGCACTGAGTAGAGAATCAAAGTCGACAATGTTCATTTCATAACGTGAATATGTTGTTAGCGTGGCATTCAAGACTTCATTGAAAGCAGTGTATGCAAACAGATTTGGTAGGCTCGGTCTTTTGCAAGAATAGTTGCAGAAAATTCTTTATATTTTCAGTGACTTGGTTAAATAGTACTGTAAGTCAGCCATCTGCATCTTTAGATACGTAGCAATGAATGAGATTACATAAGGAAGTCAAGGTTGGATATGCTAAGTCACCATACCTCTCAACCAATGCATCTTGAAGTGAGTGATGTCCCAAAATTGATTCAAGGACACATGATCATTGGCAGTAGTTGACATCCAGGAAAAAAGAGGTCATTGTTCCCCTCTACTTGTCACTCATTAAACCCATTATAGAGTACAAAGACCCTTTTGGTATGTACCTCACAAGACATCTACAATAACTGGAAAGGCCACAGAAATACCTCACAAAGAGGATTACCGGCCTCAAACAGATGCCCTATGCAGACCGTCTCAAAAAACTGCAGCTTTACTCCGTTGCATACCGCCTACTCAGAGGCGATCTCTGCCTAACACACAAAGCTATGTCAAACCCAGAGCTTTTAGACATGCTCCACTTAAAGAAATCCCAATCCCTGTGAGCTACATGGTCTAGGGACCTAAACCTTGTCACCACAATAAACAGAACATGCTGGAGGGATAGATTTCTGTCCCAGAGACTTCCCAAACTCTGGAAAAATCTGCCTGTCTATATCAAACAAAGCTCCTCATTAGCACTCTTCAAGAAAAATCTTGATGATTGGAAGGGAGATAGGAAATTCACCCAAGGAATCACTTCTGTGGCTCTTGTCGACAGTGGCACAGGAAAATAATTTTCTTGGGTGGCGAAAACCAGGGTGTCTTTGGCTAGGCTTATATAGGCCCTAGGGCCAATAGCCTAGTACCTACCTATGAACCTATGAACCTCTTAGTGCATGAAATCTGGGCAAAGCCTGACATAATGGAGAGAGAAAGGCTCAAAAATAGGGACACATTTTAAATATTGCTCTTATAAACTTAGAAAGGTGGTAACATAACAGGATTTGTGTTAGCATGCATTTTCTGAAGATTATGAAGTCTGAAACTCAAATGCATTTCATTATTTAGTGACTTTAATCCTTACATCATCACAGTGATTTGAAAGGAAAACACAAATTTTATGAGAAACAGACCAAAGTATGAGGCAAAAATCTGGACATTCTGTAAAAATCTGAATAGTTGAGGGGTATATACAGTAAGTCACAAAAAGAAGCTATTTAAATTTTCTCACTTAAACATAATGAACACTATTGTCAACAAGACAGTTTTTACTCACCTGTAAAAGTATCTACACATTTGGCTTGATCCATAAGTCTGCATTACCACACATGATGAAAAATCATCCCAAAGGGTTTCAGCTCATCTACAAATTCATTACAAAACAAAATTTCACTTCTCTGTATTTTGTTTACCTAAAGACAAACAATACTGGAAAACTGAGTACAAAAACAAATGAAAAAGAGGACAACCAACACACTGCTGAAATAAAATCACTACGTTTAATAAAATATGGTAAACATTTTCTCGACCACGTAGGTCGCTTTATCAGACTATCGCAAAACATAAACAACATCCACTACCTATTAAATACAATCCCAACCCTTCACATTCAATTAAAACCAGATCAACCTGATTTTATTTCAGCCGTGTGTTGGTCATCGTTTTTTTTATTCGTTTTTGTACTTGGTTTTACTAGCAGCGGCGTACTTTTAGTCCTACGGGTGGTTGTCTCACTTTTTTACAATATGGAAAACTAGCATCTACTTTTCCCCACTTGTTCTAAACTCTAATTATCTTCAAGATGCTTTACCAGGCAGAGTTGGAAGTTACAACTGATACAGGGGGTTATGTGTGAGCTGTGATTCAGGGTTCGAATATGGATTACAGTGAACCTATAGTCAAACGTGAAACAGGGAAACTTTAAAGTACCAAAAATGCATAACATCTTAAAATAATTCATTGAATTTACATAGTTAGCCAACACCACAGATGTAACCAACCAAGATGGGGCTTTGCCCCCACAACCTCCCACCTATATATACCAACTCTGAAATCACAATACAGTGGGGAGCAGGGCAAATTTAAAAAATGTGTTCTTCGCTTACCTTATGCATCAGGCTACTTCCTGGTTTTGGCCATCTATGGCTATTCAGTGAATTATTTTATGAAGTTCTCTTTCTTTCACTTGTCTGCACTGTAGTAGATTTTGGAAAAGCAATACTCCGACAGGTGAAAGAAAGACAAACAAAGGAATCAATATTTTGAGCTGTATAAACTGGAGGGCGTAGCCATGAATGATGATTTGACAGGTGTACCTATACAGGACACAGGTATTTTAATGAGGTACAGAGCATGCCTTCTCACACCACGTTGTTCACTTTGTCCAACACCATTTTGGAAGGCTGAGACTTATGTAAATCAATCAAACATTCACATCACACTTTTTAGCATTTTTATACATTTTCTTACCCCTACTACTACAATCCCTCCACCTTGACATCTGACATAAAATGTTATTTATGTGAGAATCATGCGTGTTTCATAGGTTCATAGGTTCATAGGTAGGTACTAGGCTATTGGACCTAGGGCCTATATAAGCCTAGCCAAAAATGTACCCTGGCTTTCGCCACCCAAGAAAATTATTTTCCTGTGCCCCTGTCGAGCAGAGCCACAGAAGTGATCCCTGGGGTGAATTTCCCATCCAATCATCAAGATTTTTCTTGAAGAGTGCTAATGAGGAGCTCTGTCTGACATAGATAGGTAGTCTGTTCCAGAGTATGGGAAGTCTCTGGGATAGGAATCTATCCCTCCAGCATGTTCTGTTTATTGTGGTGACAAGGTTTAGGTCCCTAGAGCATGTAACTCGGAGGGATTGGGATTTCTTTAAATGGAGCATGTCCAACAGCTCTGGGTTTGACATAGCTTTGTATGTTAGGCAGAGATCGCCCCTGAGTAGGCGATATGCGATGGAGTAAAGCTGTAGTTTTTTGAGACTGTCTGCATAGGGCATCTGTTTGCAGCCAGTAATCTTCTTTGTGAGGTATTTCTGTGGTCTTTCCAGTTGTTGTAGATGTCTTGTGAGGTACATACCAAAAGGGGTGTTGTACTCTATAATGGGTCTAATGAGTGATGAGTAGAGGGGAACAATGACCTCTTTTTTTCTGGATGAGAATCCTTTTGTGATGAGATGAGCCACGTAGAAGGATTTCCTGACCACTGTGGCGATGTGATTATCAAAGGAGAGACTACTGTTCACCTGTGTCCCAAGGTCTCATCACATTTTCGGCATTAAGTAGACTACCAGCTATGTGGTAGTTCATGGGTACAGAATTTTTACCAAAGGGGATGACAATACACTTTTTGGCATTGAGCTTCAGGCCATGGCTTTGACACCAGGTATCTGTCTCGGTGAGGCCCTTTTGTAGTTTGTCCACATCGTTAGGAGTTTCGATTATGGCTCCTAGTTTGCAGTCATCTGCAAACTTTGTTAGCCAAAGACCTAATGTGTTAGCCTGCACTTCAGAGAAGTAGATACCAAACAGGAGAGGACCCAGGACTGAACCCTGTGGTACTCCACTTGTCACTGGTCTGAAGTCGGATTTGGAATCCGCTACTTTCACAGTGCAGGTTCTGTCTGTGAGCCAGTTGGCAACCCACCTTGTGACATAGGGATTTATACCTAGTTTAGTGAGATTATCTATAATTCCAGAGTGGGGGATGGTGTCAAAAGCCTTGGCGAGATCTAGATAAGCTGTGTGAACCATTTTACCCTCATCTATGGCTTTGGTGACTGCTTCAAAGAAGTCAATCAGGTTTAGGAGACATGATTTGCCTTTTACAAATCCAAACTGGGTAGGGTCCAGAGTTTGGAGATTACCAATGTCTTTGTTTATGAGTGCCACGATGATACGTTCCATGGCCTTGCAGACCAGGCTCATCAGGCTAATGGGGCGGTAGTTCCCGGGGTCCATCATGGCTCCCCCTTTGTGGAGTGGGATAAATGTCGCTGTGTGCCATTCAGTGGGTACAAAGCCTGAGGTGAGGCTATGATTGAACATGGTACTTAGGTAGGGTGCCAGTTCATTCTGTAGTTCATGTAGAACGTAGCCTGAGATATTGTCAGGTCCCATGGATGCTGTGTTCATGGCTTTGCAGAGTGTGTTTTTTACCTGTGCAGCTGTGATTATAGGAACTTTGCATTCTTCCAGTATAGAGATGGGCCCTCTAGGGGGTGAGAGGGGGGTAAAGTTAGCACTGAATCTATCTGCTAGGATGTTGGCAATATCAAAGGAAAGCCGAACAAAAACAAACTGAAACTGTTTAAAAAGCAGATCGCACACAATAGGAGGGCTGGAACACAGGTTTAATACTCCACAGTAAAAAACAACAAATACACGTAAGCGCTTTCGGCAGGTTTGAATAACCCGCCTTCTTCAGACAACAGTTGGGTTACAAAGAAGGTATCTTATACTACATAATTAAATGAATGGAGCCAATCAGGATAAAGTGCATTAATACATATTACAGAAACCATGACAACCTGAAAGAGCTCCGTCTCCAGTTAAAAAATGCTAAGCAATTAAATTATAATTACTTCGTAAAGAAGCCGATCATTGCTGCAATGAATCTGTGCTTGAGAATAAAAGCAGGTATTTATAAGTTACCATCCAGACAGTTGTTTGAAAAATATTTTAAAATTGTTATAAATAAAATTATATACAATTTACTTATCACTTTGCCCCATGACAAAACAAAGCTGGCAAACTGTCAAAACTTGAAATAAGATATTACTTGTATATGTTATTGAGGTTCAACCAAAAAAAAGCATGTAAAATGATTTGTAGCATTAACTACATAAATTATTGTCACTTGTATATATTGAATATGCAAATAGAAATTATTTATAAATACTTTTAACATTATAACATGTATTGTTTGCATTTTAATTAAAGCTTGAATAAGTGGAAAACCATATTATGCCACCTACTATAGTGGAGGATAGGCAAAGCGTGCAAAATAAAGGCTCTAGAGTGTGCACTAATCATAGAATACCAAAGCTTACATGTGCATAAACCAATGCGTAAGGATGACAGGTTACGTGCAACTGGTATGTTCTACACACACATGCAAAATATTCTTAAGAATATAATGTGCACACATATATGTATATATATATATGTGTGTACACAAATAAGTATATTATGTGTCAATGAGTTATTTAAACCAAAATAAGAATGCATGTGTATGTCCACAAAATTGCATGTTTCCTAATGGCTCGCACTCAGGTATGAAATAACCTGCTAATGTTTACCTATTATAGGATAGCCATTTCAGGACACATTTTATAGATAAACATTCGTTAATGCCCGGAAATACTTGAGCCCTAGTTCTAATCTGCCATAGCAGTTCATCTATTTCCAAAAGAATCTGCCATGGCCCACCCCTTACATCCTTCTCTCTATGCTGCAAAACAAAGAAGTGGAAAACATGCCCTGGAAACTCTAAGCAATGTCTAGAAAGAGCATTGTTGACATCTGCTTTCGTAATTGCATACTGGTGTTCATAGATTCTATTTTTTAGCTTTCTCTCGGTTTTCCCGATGTAGAAAGCTTTACAGGAATTACACAGTGCTACGTATATAACAGCTTTAGATTCACATGTGTAATGTCCATTACATTTAAAGTCATTACCATTGATAGTACATACTGTGGCTACTCTAATATGTTTGCATTGAGAGCATGATCCACATCTGTACATGCCACAAGGTCTGTTAGACCTAGGATCTGACTTTCTCTCAAAAATGCATTTCAGATTTTGCCCTCTCCTATATGTGACCCTAGGGCAATCACCTAAGAGAGTGGATAAAGACCTATCGTCTTTGATGATTTGCCAATTTTTATTGACCACTTCCCTAATTTTGAGAGAATCAAAACAAAAAGTCTGTAAAAAACTGATGTTGAATTTATCGCTTTCATTATTGTGGGTAGAAAGATTACAGACTTCTGCTTGTGTAGTATTATCAATGTGCTCCAAATTGTTAATCATATAACCCGAGAGTAAAGGAGAAAAATATCCTAATTCCCTTTTGTTTGTTACTTCAGTAAGCACATTCAAAACAAGAGACTGGGGGTAGCCCCTTGCAACAAACATGTCAGTAAGTTTACTACACTCAGCAGCAAAATCAAGAGGGTCACTGACCATGCGTGCTGCTCGAACCATCTGTCCTTTAATGACAGATTTCTTCTGGTGATAAGGGTGATTGCTCGAGAAATGTAGGAAAGCGTTTGAATAAGTTGGCTTCCTAAATATTCTACTTTTGAACCTTTGATTGACTCTATCTTTGATCAAAGCTATGTCCAGATAGTTAATCTCTGCATCGTCGATGTTATATGTGAATTCTAAAAAGTCAGTCAATTTTGTTAAATTTTCAATAAATGTTGGAATCAAGCCTCTATCACCCTCCCAAATACAAAAGATGTCATCCTGGTACCGAGTGTACCAGGAAACATATTTGGAGTAAAGGTCGTCCTTGAATAGGTATGTGGATTCCCAATGTGCAAGTACCGCATTGGCAAAAGAACCACCGCAGGGTGAACCCATGGCGACACCTGAGGTTTGCAGGTAATAACTGCCCTCAAACAAGAAAAAATTGTTAGATAGAACAATTTCCAGCAGGGTTTCAATCAAGTTTATGGTATCATGATCAACGTTTTTTGCATACATAAACTCTCTTACCCAGGCAAGGCCGATGTCTTGTGGAATGACAGTATATAGGTCTTTAATGCCAACAGTGAGAAATAACATGTTGTCATTATATGTGAGAGTATTGATGTTTCTAAGAAAAGACCATGAATCTTTACAAATATGAGATTCAGAATTAATTAGAGGTTTCAATATACTGTCGACATACTTAGCACATGCCTGGGTGATAGAACCCCTACCATCTATGATGGGTCTAAATGGGGGGGAGGTTAATCTTTTGTGAAATTTTGGTGTTCCAAAAAATGCTGGAATTTTTGGAGCTGGCATGATCAAATAATTTAAAGTTTCTTTATTGATGTACCCTTCCAAAAACAAATCATTGAGCATGTTGTTAATTTTTCTATAAGCTCCATTTATTTCACTCAAAGAGGAAAGTTTATAAGCAGGCAACTGAAGATGTTCAAACAAATACTCTACGTATTTGAAATGGTCCATGAAGGCTAATCCCCCACCCTTGTCGGGTTTCATCACACGGATATGACAATCTTTTATTAACTGGATAAAATCTTTCTCCAACATCGTAATGTTTGGAGAATATCTCTGTTTACTGTGTGTGATTAAGTTCTTAATAGCCCATAAATCCAACTCACACATTTTTTCAAATGTTTGTAAGGTGGAATGTAGGGGGTGGGTTATAAGAGCTAGATACTCTGAGTAAGTTAGTAGCAGTTGAATTATCACCCATCAAGCTGTGTAGGTTTAATTTACGTGTAAATACCTTCAGGTCAATAATAAGCCTGCTAATATCCATGCTACGACCTGGCACAAAAGAAAAATCCTTAGCTAAAAAATCAATGATATCCTGTGTAATGTGCAAAGCGGTGTAGTTATACACCGTAAAGTCACCATTTGAACTCTTATATACTATAGGGTCCACCCCAAAGTTCATTACTTCCATCATCTCCTGCGACCTCGTCTCCTGTTCCTTGAGTTGTTCTGTCGTTGGACTCGAGGCCGGTTGTTGCCCCTGTTGTTGTTCGCCATCTGAAAATCCTGATAATCAGAATTAATATGGCTACTAGGATAGTCACTAGATACGGAGGGCAAATCGCCATCAGCCACTGGAGGATTGGGGCTAATGTTGTTATTAACATTGAGTCTAGGACTCCTTCTGACCACTGGTCTACTGTTACCACCATTGTTATTGATGTTATCTAGCCCAGACTGAAGTGGTTAAGCATGGGGAAGTTCCGTTACTTGTTGACCACTTGCATTATTTATTGAGCTCTGTGTTAATTTAGGATAGGCTCGCTTGTTTGCATAATCTTTAATGTCTCTTGCTAATTTCCTTTTCTTGTTAGCAATTAATTTTTCCATAGTAGCATTAATGCTAACAAAAATTCTGCAATATTCATGTTTATGCCTAACAAACTCAGCATGGGATTTGATGTCCAATTCCAATGCTTCCAGTTCGCTTTTTAACTTGCCAATGTCAGTATTATAATAACTGATAAGTGCCTGCAGAAATTCAAATCCTTGCCTGTCAAATAAATCAATCAATTCTTGATAAAAAACAGAAGATTCAGTCAGGCCGGCTGGAAAACGCCATTGGCGTAAGCCTTTAGGAATTACTTTGTTCTTAATGCATTCTTGCAAGTAAGAAGTCTCCAATTGGAGTTTCTTACATTTAAACAGTTTCGTATCTAAAAGATCAATCTTAGTTTCCAAGTTGTTATGCTCGGAAACAGAAGGCTCACTATTGTCTTCGTTAGTATTGTCAGGCAGGAAATAACAGTTGTTATCAAGAAAGTTATTTAGAGAAGGTATACCATCCGTTAAACGAAAGTCAGACTCATACCTTCTTCCTGGTATAGTCGCCGGTACTCTTGTTGGTTGACCAACTATGCTCTGGGAGGGCTGCAACAAGTTCAAGGACGTCGTAGCATGGTTACTTGCTTCCGAAAGAGACGTCTGAGGCGAACCTTGTCCGTTAGGAATACTCCCTCCACTGGAACCAGTCGTGGATGAATGGTTACTGATATGCAGTCTCGGCACTAAGTCAGCCGAACTAGAAATAGCTTCCACCCTCTGCGTTAAGGTATCCATTCTATGCAGCAGTGCTTCAATTAGTTGTGTAAGATTGAATTGCGAATCACTATCATTGTTACCCAAATCTCGTGTGATGAACAAAGGAGGTGAACCAGCCTCTCCGGTGTCGTCCGCCATAGAGAACAAGAGAAAACCAGACAAGAACAAACTGAAAACTGTTTAAAAAGCGGATCGCACACAATAAGAGGGCTGGAACACAGGTTTAATACTCCACAGTAAAAAACAAATACACGTAAGCGCTTTCGGCAGGTTAAAATAACCCGCCTTCTTCAGACAACAGTTGGGTTACAAAGAAGGTATCTTATACTACATAATTAGATGAATGGAACCAATCAGGCTAAAGTGCATTAATACATATTACAAAAACCATGACAACCTGAAAGGATTTCATCTCCAGTTAAAAAATACCAAACAATTAAATTATAAATACTTCATGAAGAAGCCGATCATTGCTGCAATGAATCAATGCTTGAGAATAAAAGCTGGTGTTTATATATTACAATCCAGACAATTGCTTATTAAATATTATAAAATTGTTTATAAATAAAATTATGTACAATTACTTGTCACTTTGCCACATGGCAAAACAAAGCTGGTAGACTGTCAAAGCTTGAAATAAGATATTACTTGTATATGTTATTGAGGTTCAACCAAAAAAAAAAAAGCATGTAAAATGATTTGTAGCATTAACTACATAAATTATTGTCACTTGTATATATTGAATATGCAAATAGAAATTATTTATAAATACTTTTAACATTATAACATGTATTGTTTGCATTTTAATTAAAGCTAGAATAAGTGGAAAACCATATTATGCCACCTACTATAGTGGAGGATAGGCAAAGCGTGCAAAATAAAGGCTCTAGAGTGTGCACTAATCATAGAATACCAAAGCTTACATGTGCATAAACCAATGCGTAAGGATGACAGGTTACGTGCAACTGGTATGTTCTACACACACATGCAAAATATTCTTAAGAATATAATGTGCACACATATATGTGTATATATGTATGGGTGTACACAAATGGATATATTATGTGTCAAAGAGTTGTTTAAACTAGAATAAGAATGTATGTGTATGTCCACAAAATTGCATGTTACCTAATGGCTCGAACTCGGGTATAAAATAACCTACTAATGTTTACCTATTATAGGATAGCCATTTCAGGACACATTTTATAGATAAACATTCGTTAATACCCGGAAATACTTGAGCCCTAGTTCTAATCTGCCATAGCAGTTCATCAATTTCCAAAAGAATCTGCCATGGTCCACCCCTTACATCCTTCTCTCTATGCTGCAAAACAAAGAAGTGGAAAACATGCCCTGGAAACTCTAAACAATGTCTAGAAAGAGCATTGTTGACATCTGCTTTCGTAATTGCATACTGGTGTTCATAGATTCTATTTTTTAGCTTTCTCTCAGTTTTCCCGATGTAGAAAGCATTACAAGAGTTACACAGTGCTACGTATATAACAGCTTTGGATTCACATGTGTAATGTCCATTACATTTGAAGTCATTACCATTGATAGTACATACTGTGGCTACTCTAATATGTTTACATTGAGAGCATGATCCACATCTATACATGCCACAAGGTTAGTTAGACCTAGAATCTAAATTTCTCTCAAAAATGCATTTCAGATTTTGCCCTCTCCTATATGTAACCCTAGGGCAATCACCTAAGAGAATGCATAAAGACCTATCGTCTTTGATAATTTGCCAATTTTTATTGACCACTTCTCTAATTTTAACAGAATCAAAACAAAAAGTCTGTAAAAAACTGATGTTAAATGTGTCACTTTCATTATTGTGAGTAGAAAGGTTACAAACTTCTACTTGTGTAATATTGTCAATGTGCTCCAAGTTGTTAGTCATACAACCCGAGAGTAAAGGGGAAAAATGTCCTAGTTCTCTTTTATTTGTTACTTCAGTAAGCACATTCAAGACTAGAGACTGGGGGTAGCCTCTTGCAACAAACATGTCAGTGAGTTTGCTACACTCAGCAGCAAAATCAAGAGGGTCACTGACCATGCGTGCTGCTCGGACCATCTGTCCTTTGATAACCGATTTCTTCTGGTGATAAGGGTGATTGCTCGAGAAATGTAGGAAAGCATTTGAATATGTTGGCTTCCTAAATATTCTACTTTTGAACCTTTGATTAACTCTATCTTTGATCAAAGCTATGTCCAAATAGTTAATTTCTGCATCGTCGATGTTGTATGTGAATTCTAAAAAGTCGGTCAATTTTGTTAAATTTTCAATGAATGTAGGAATCAAACCTCTATCACCCTCCCAAATACAAAAAATGTCATCCTGGTACCGAGTGTACCAGGAAACATATTTGGAGTAAAGGTCGTCCTTGAATAGGTATGTGGATTCCCAATGTGCAAGTACCGCATTGGCAAAAGAACCACCACAGGGTGAACCCATGGCGACACCTGAGGTTTGCAGGTAATAACTGCCCTCAAACAAGAAGAAATTATTAGATAGAACAATTTCCAGCAGGGTCTCAATCAAGTTTATAGTATCGTGATCAACGTTTTTTACATACATAAACTCTCTTACCCAGGCAAGGCCGATGTCTTGTGGAATGACCGTATATAGGTCTTTGATGTTGACAGTAAGAAATAACATGTTGTCATTATATGTGAGAGTATTGATGTTTCTAAGAAAAGACCATGAATCTTTACAAATATGAGATTCAGAATTAATTAGAGGTTTCAATATACTGTCGACATACTTAGCACATGCCTGGGTGATAGACCCCCTACCGTCTATGATGGGTCTAAATGGGGGGGAAGTTAATCTCTTATGCAATTTTGGTGTTCCAAAAAATGCTGGAATTTTTGGAGCTGGCATGATCAGATAATTTAAAGTATCTTTATTGATGTACCCTTCCAGAAACAAATCATTGAGCATGTTGTTAATTTTTCTATAAGCTCCATTTATTTCACTCAAAGAGGAAAGTTTATAAGCAGGCAACTGAAGATGTTCAAACAAATACTCTACGTATTTGAAATGATCCATGAAGGCTAACCCCCCACCCTTGTCGGGTTTCATCACACGGATATGACAATCTTTTATTAACTGGATAAAATCTTTCTCCAACATCGTAATGTTTGGAGAATATCTCTGTTTACTGTGTGTGATTAAGTTCTTAATAGCCCATAAATCCAACTCACACATTTTTTCGAATGTTTGTAAGGTGGAATGTAAGGGTGAGTTATAAGAGCTAGATACTCTAAGTAGGTTAGTAGCGGATGAATTATCACCCATCAGGCTATGTAAGTTTAATTTACGTGTGAATACCTTCAGGTCAATAATAAGCCTGCTAATATCCATGCTACGACCTGGCACAAAAGAAAAATCCTTAGCTAGAAAATCAATGATATCTTGTGTAATGTGCAAAGTGGTGTAATTATACACCGTAAAGTCACCATTTGAACTCTTATATACTATAGGGTCCACCCCAAAGTTCATTACATCCATCATCTCCTGCGACCTCGTCTCCTGTTCCTTGAGTTGTTCTGTCGTTGGGCTCGAGGCCGGTTGTTGAGAGAAAGCTAAAAAATAGAATCTATGAACACCAGTATGCAATTACGAAAGCAGATGTCAACAATGCTCTTTCTAGACATTGTTTAGAGTTTCCAGGGCATGTTTTCCACTTCTTTGTTTTGCAGCATAGAGAGAAGGATGTAAGGGGTGGGCCATGGCAGATTCTTTTGGAAATAGACGAACTGCTATGGCAGATTAGAACTAGGGCCCAAGTATTTCCGGGTATTAACGAATGTTTATCTATAAAATGTGTCCTGAAATGGCTATCCTATAATAGGTAAACATTAGTAGGTTATTTTATACCCGAGTTTGAGCCATTAGGAAACATGCAACTTTGTGGACATACACATACATTCTTATTCTAGTTTAAACAACTCTTTGACACATAATATATCCATTTGTGTACACACATATATATATAATGTATATATGTGTACGTGCACATTATACTCTTAAGAATGTTTTATATGTATGCGTATAATATACCAGTTAAATGTAACCTGTCATCTTTACGCATGGTTTATTCACTTGTAAGCTTTGGAATTCCATCATTAGTACATACTCTAGAACCTTTATTTTGCACGTTTTGCCTATCCTCGATTATAGTAGGTGGCATAATATGGTTTTCCACTCATTCTAGCTTTAACTTAAAATGCAAACAATACATGTTATAATGTTAAAAGTATTTCTAAATAATTTCTATCTGCATATTTAATATATACATTGACAATAATCTATGTAGTTAAGCTATAAATCATCTTACATGCTCTTGTTGGTTGAACCTTAATAACATATACAAGTAATATCTTATTTCAATTTTTGACAGTTTACCAGCTTTGTTTTGTCATGGGGCAAAGTGATAAGTAAATTGTATATAATTTTATTTATAACAATTTTAAAATATTTTATAAACAACTGTCTGGATGGTAACTTATAAATACCTGCTTTTATTCTCAAGCACAGATTCATTGCAGCAATGATCGGCTTCTTTACGAAGTAATTATAATTTAATTGCTTAGCATTTTTTAACTGGAGACGGAGCTCTTTCAGGTTGTCATGGTTTCTGTAATATGTATTAATGCACTTTATCCTGATTGGCTCCATTCATTTAATTATGTAGTATAAGATACCTTCTTTGTAACCCAACTGTTGTCTGAAGAAGGCGGGTTATTCAAACCTGCCGAAAGCGCTTACGTGTATTTGTTGTTTTTTACTGTGGAGTATTAAACCTGTGTTCCAGCCCTCCTATTGTGTGCGATCTGCTTTTTAAACAGTTCATGTTGGCAATATCAGTTGGTTGTGTATATTTAGTGCCATTGTGCTGTCACTCAGAGCAGATCTGAGTGTTCCCATTGTGATTCTTGACATAGCTATAGAATGCTTTGTGGTTGTCTTTAGAGTCAGTGGCAATTTTGTTTTCGTAACTAGCTTTGGAGGATTTTATGAGGGATCTCAGCTTCTTACTGAGGTTGACCAGGGAGTTCCTCCAGTCATGGGATTTTACTCTTTTTTGCAACAGTTTCTTTCTTCTGTTGTAGAGTTTGTTTATGGCAGAGGACCACCAGATTGTCTTCCTTTTTTGGAAGATAACATCTTGGTTCTATTAGGGATAGCATGATCCATGCACTCATGCAAGTGCTTATAAAGTGCATTTGTGTAGGATTCAGCAGTCATACCTCTATTGTCCGTCTGCATGGGTGTCATACCACTTCTGCCTTAAGAAGTGTGAAGTTGGCTTTGGAGAAGTTTTTTACGATGGTTTCCCTAATTAGGGGTGGGGGTGGGGGTGGGATGTGGATGTCTAAGCTGATTAGCTTGTGGTCAGATCTGACCAACGAGGAATTGACCTCTGGTGTGGAACACCGGTTTCCCATATTGATAATGACCAGGTCTAGGATATTGCTGCCCCTGGTGGGGGTGTGAATAAGTTGATCCAAGGCATTGGAATTTATGAATTCTAGAAAACGTTGAGCAAAAGATTTGGTACATGAGTAGTTTTCCCAGTTAATGGTGGGGTAGTTGAAATCGCCCATTATTAGGGTGTTGGGTTGTACCCTAATACTTCCTAGTGTATCAAGAAATGAGGAGTGTGAATCCTGGGGCATGGTGGGGGGTCTGTAGCAAGCTACAATTTGGATTGCAGTTTTGCCCAGAGTTAGTTGCACTTGGATAATCTCGGATGCATTATGCTGTGCAACTAGCCTGGAGGTGTGGATATCCTTAATGAATATGGACACGCCTCTGCCTTTAGTGCTTAGTTCTGGGTTAGGTGGCCGAAAGGTGTGGTATGAATTGTAGCCTGGTAATGCAGGGGTGCTCTCTGGAGCTTTGAACCAGGTCTCTGTCACTGCACAGATGTCAATGTTCTCCATTTTAAGGAGTGCCTCGAGTGAGTGCATTTTGAGGTTTAGACTTCTAGCATTGAGTAGCATTACCCTCAGATTTTGCTTGCTT
The DNA here is from genome assembly GCF_019279795.1 of Protopterus annectens. NCBI lineage: Eukaryota > Metazoa > Chordata > Ceratodontiformes > Protopteridae > Protopterus > Protopterus annectens. The sequence continues at coordinate 29,542,005 of NC_056732.1, read as the reverse complement.
GTACCAGTTACGGTGGTGAATTTGTCATTTGAACCTTGCCTAAAAAAGGCACTATAGGGGTGGAAAGAGCCTTAGCCAGTATCCGGAATCCTAAGGCGACAGATGCAGGCCATCTCTGGCAAAGCATCGGGTCTGTCGATCATGTCGTCCCAGGCAGACAAATACTGGATCCCCTTAGAATGACACCAGAAGCTTAGCCAATTGTTGAAGTCAATCATTTTGTCCTTGTATTGTGGTATCATTCTGGGTGATGGTAGGATGCTACTCAGGGTTAGGGTCATACCTGCCTGGGATACAAGATTGGAGAGCTCCTCCATGTCTCTTTTCATGTAGTCCAGGGAGGTACATCTCAGGTCATTCACACTAACATGGACAATGACAGTGTCATATTTGTACTTATTGTGGAGTGACCTGAGTGCATGCATTATGTGGTGGATCCTGGCACCTGACAGGCAGCTGACCGTAACTTTCTCCTTGTTTAGTCTAGTGAGTGGAACATCAGTGTGCCTGACTATAGAGTCACCTATGACTAGAGTGTTGGGTACGTTGTTATGCCTTACGGGCTGTGGTTGAGTGGCACACTGAGTTTGTGGGCTATGTGTCATTTGGGTTGTGTTGGGCAGTGGAGTTTGCTTGCGTTTATGCTTTGGATGTCCCTGTTGCTTGGGCAGGTTTTTATTCAGAGCCTCCATGAATGTAGGTGTGTGTTTTGTGTTTCTATGTGTGTGTTTTGGTGGTGTAGGTTTTGAGGGATTATGTGATGAGTGTGGTGTGGTGCAAGTGTTTACCTTTTTCTCTTGACTGTCTAGTCCAGTCTTGGGTGAAGAGAGCTTGGCTTCCAGTTTGGCTATATAAGTGCATCTCTCACAGGTTGTAGTGTTGGGTGGTAGAAGGAGAGGGTTGTCTGTGTACATGAGGCAATTGCTGCATTGTCCCAAGATGGCCAGATTCATCAGGTAGACAGGAGAAATCACTGGGAGCTGACCCTTAGACATGCCTGGGTAAGTGCTTATTTATTAAGTACTAAAAACTGCTTTCCACTAGACAAGTGAGGAAAGTTGAGTGCTGTAGTAATTTGCAGCTTATGTAGTGCTTACAATGAGTTCTGAACAAGTGCTGAGTTCAAAGAAACAGATTTGAGTGCTGAAACTAAAAAACTGACTAGTTATAAGAAACAAAACTAAGCTAGAAGGCTTCCCTCCAACACAGAAGGGCTTGGGGGCTCAGAAGCCTACAAACAGTCTAGACCACTTAACAGGAAAGGCAGGAAACAAGCTTAATTTTTTTTTTTGTTCTCTGTGTGTTCTCTTTGTTTCACTGTGTCCAGCTGCAAAACTCTGTGCATCTCCAGTTACTGACTGTTTACTGCAAAGCCTCCAGCTTCTCCAAGGGAGCTGGTAGGGACTACATTTACCCAATGTGAGTCAGGAGAGCAGAACCGACCATCATGGTTTCAAATCCTAACCACTACCTCTTGGTCCATAACATTTCAGTTGTCATTCAAATTCATCTCACTAGCAACACAAGTGAATTTCTCAAACTACACCCCATTGCCAGTACAATGTAACATTAACTAAATATGATGTCCACAATGTTAGTACAATGTAACAGTAACTAAATATGATGTCCATAATGCCAGAACAATGTAACAGTAACTAAATATGATGTCCACAATGTCAGTACAATGTAATAGTAACTAAATATGATGTCCACAATGCCAGTACAATGGAACAGTAACTAAATATGATGTCCACAATGTCAGTACAATGCAATAGTAACTAAATATGATGTCCACAATGTCAGTACAATGTAACAGTAACTAAATATGATGTCCACATTGCCAGTACAATGTAACATTAACTAAATATGATGTCCTTTACATAAATGGTCTACCTGCTCTGTATTAAGTGACACTGATATATTTCAGATATGAATAATTTATTTGTTTGTTGAAAATATATCTAATTTTTAAAATTTATCTCTACTCTGTGCTGGTGAGTCATTAAACAATACACAACAACAAATTAAAATCTCAAAGTAGTTAGAATGTTACTGGACCAATATACATAATGCACAGACATTGACTGTGAGTGGTCCTTTAGCAGGTTGACCATATCTAGTACAGTAGCCTTTAGCATTGAATACAAAATCTTTTTTTTGTTATACATTAACTATAAATAATTTCTTTTCTTTTCAAAATTTCGCACTCAGATAAGCAACTAATGTATCCATTAGTTACTGACATTTTAAAATGATTAATTTGCTTTGACAAAAAAAATACACAAAATTTTTAGGCATACGTGCTGCTTAAACATGAAAGCATACACTTTTTTAAGTTACAACATTGATGGTACATTAAACATATTTTTCCCATTTTCTGCACTAGTCATCACCTTTCATAACAAGTGAAGACATTTAGAGAAACAGTAGTAAATTAACAGAAATGATAACAATGTTTTAAACTCAGAATGATAAAACAGTGGCAAATTAAGATAACTGTTTATTGCTGAGGCACAGGTACTTTAATTTGTATTAGCAGTCATAAAAACACATTTGTCGTGTGTGGCTAACTGACAAATCGTATTCAGGAATGTTAGAACAGAACGACTTCTTCATGTGTATCCGCATACCCGCACTCTTATAAATCACACGTTGTCGCCTGTTGTAATGAATGCACACAGTACGGTGACATGCTCTGTCCCTTTTAATATCATGTAAAAGCAAAACAGCCACATAACAACCTCTGGCATCACTGTGGTAAGTGGGGGCTTTCTTGCTATTTTTTATTCTTACAGAGTAGAACGCTTTGGACACTAGGCTTTATTTTCAAGTGAAACTTATGCATTTTGGTCCTAGAATGTGAATTTCTCAGAAATGCACAGAAGGAAAGAAAATTATACAAGACAAAATGTGAGATTATACTTATAGAGAATGATTTTGGCATACTGAAGATATGCTGTTCAGCAAAGATCTCCCTTGGCCCATGCCATGTAGTGTAATTTGTATAAATTAACGTTTGGTCATGGTAGCTTGAATCATCTGTACTTGGCTAAATGATCTTCTCTAAATACGATATCTAGGGGATGCAGAGTAGTGGATGATAAGTGAGGTCCAACCCCATTCCAAATACACCCCACGTTTCCTTTCTCACTCACAATATCAATTCAGTGACCTGTTCTCTCAGAACATATTATCAAAACTCAACCAGCCCTGCTCAGCATGCATATCAGCCCTCTCTCAGTGATTAATATATTAGATTTGAGCATCACCCTTACAAACACTAAGACCAGCATTTCCTGCCAGTTTTGCCATATGTACACATGACAGCCCTCCATTACAAATGGTTGTAGTACAACCTAACATTGCTTAACACCACACACACACACACACACACACACACACACACACACACACACACACACACACACACACACAAAAACACACACACGCACACACAAGCGTGAGCACACACACACAAAAACACACAAAAACACACACACACACACACACACACACACACACACACACACACACACACACACACACACACACACACACACACACACACACAAACAGCTTCTCTTCCTGATTATTGACATGCATGACAGTCATTGTTTTTTAAGGCTAGATTGCTTAGCCCAGGACTCTCAAACTAAAATGACCTGACTTGAGACGTACGTCCCTTGACTATATGAAGAGAGACATTATTGAGCTCGCTGGCACTCCTTAAAATGGAGAACACCGACATCTGTGAAGTAAAAGAGACCTGGTCCAAGGCTCCAGAGAGCACCCCTGCATTACCAGGCTATAATTCATACCACACCTTTTGGCCACTTAACCTGGTCCAAAACATTAAAGGTGGAGGAGTGTCCATATACATTAAGGATATCCACACCTCCAGGCTAGTTGCTCAGCATAATGCATCCAAGATTATCCAAGTACAACTAACTCTGGGCAAGACTGCAATCCAAATTGTAACTTGCTACAGATCCCCCACCATGCCCCAGGAGTCCCACTCCTCATTTCTTGATACATTGGAAAATATTAGGGTACAACCAAACACCCTAATAATGGGCAATTTCAACTACCCCACCATTAACTGGGAAAACTACTCATGTACTAACTCTTTTGCGCAATGTTTTCTGAAATTCATAAATTCCAATGCCTTGGATCATCTTATCCACACCCCCACCAGGGGCAGCAATATTCTAGACCTGGTCATTACCAACATGGGCGACTGGTGTTCCACACCAGAGGTCAATTCCTTGTTGGCCAGATCTGATAACTAGCTAATCACCCTAGACATCCACATCCCTCCCCCACCCCCCATTAGGGAAACCCATAAAAAATTTTTCCAAAGCCAACTTCACGCTTCTTAAGACAGAAGTGGCAAACTTCACAACACCCATGCAGATGGACAACAGAGGTATGACTACTGAATCCTACATAAATGCACTTTATAAGCATGTACACAAGTGCATGGATTGTGCTATCCCTAACAGAACCAAGATGCTATCCTCCAAAAAAAGGAAGACAATCTGGTGGTCCCCTGCTATAAACAAACTCTACAACAGAAGAAATAAACCATTGCAAAAAAGAGTAAAATCCCATGATTGGAGGAACTCCCTGGTCAGCCTCAGTAAGAAGCTGAGATCCCTCATAAAATCCTCCAAAGCTAGTTACGAAAACAAAATCACCACTGATTCTAAAGACAACCACAAGGAATTCTATAGCTATGTCAAGAATCGCAATGGCAACACTCAGATCTGCTCTGAGTTATAGCACAATGGCACTAAATATACAGAACCAACTGATATTGCCAACATCCTGGCAGATAGGTTCAGTGCTAACTTTACCCCCCTCTCACTCCCTAAAGAGACCAGCTCTATACCGGAAGAATGCAAAGTTCCTGTAATCATGGCTGCACAGGTAAAAAACCCACTCTCCAAAGCCAAGAAGACAGCATCCATGGGATCTGGCAACATCCCAGGCTGCATTCCACACAAACTGCAGAATGAACTGGCACCCCACCTAAGCACCATGTTCAATCATAGCCTCACCTCAGGCTTTGTGCCCAATGAATGGTGCACAGTGATGCTTATCCCACTCCACAAAGGGGAAGCCACCACGGACCCTGGGAACTACTGCCCCATTAGCCTAACGAGCCTGGTCTGCAAGGCCATGGAACATATCATCATGGATCTTATACACAAAGACATTGGTAATCTCAAAACTCTGGACCCCACCCAGTTTGAGTTTGTAAAAGGCAGATCATGTCTCCTAAACCTGATTGACTTCTTTGAAGCAGTTACCAAAGCCATAGACGAGGGTAAGGAGGTTCACACAGCCTATCTAGATCTCACCAAGGCTTTTGACACTATCCCCCACTCTGGAATTATAGATAAACTCACTAAACTAGGTATAAATCCCTATGTCAGAAGATGGGCTGCCAACTGGCTCACTGACGGAACCCACACTGTGAAAGTAGCAGACTCCTAATCCGACTTCAGACCAGTGACAAGTGGAGTACCACAGGGTTCAGTCCTGGGTCCTCTCCTGTTTGGTATCTACTGTTTTGAAGTACAGGCTAACACAGAAGGTCTTTGGCTAATGAAGTTCACAGATGACTGCTAACTAGGAGCCATAATCAAAACTCCTAACAATGTGGACATCCTACAAAAGGGCCTCATGGAGGCAAATGCCTGGTGTCAAAGCCATGGCCTCAAGCTCAATACCAAAAAGTGCATTGTCGTCCCCTTTGGTAAAAACTCTGTACCCATGAGCTATCACATAGGTGGTAGTCTACTTAACACCAAAAGTGCGATAAGAGACCTTGGGACACAGGTGGACAGTAGTCTCTCCTTTGATAATCACATTGCCACAGTAGTTAGGAAATCCTTGTACATGGCACACCTCATCACAAAAGGTTTCTCATCCAGGAAAAAAGAGGTCATTGTTCCCCTCTATTTGTCATTTATTAGACCCATTATAGAGTACAATGGCCCTTTTGGTATGTACCTCACAAGACATCTGCAACAACTGGAAAGGCCGCAGAAATAACTCACAAAGAGGATTACCAGCCTCAAACAGATGCCTACGCAGACCGCCTCAAAAAACTCCAGCTTTGCTCCATCGCATATCACCTATTCAGAGGCGATCTCTGCCTAACATACAAAGCTATGTCAAACCCAGAGCTGTTGGACATGCTCCACTTAAAGAAATCCCAATCCCTCTGAGCTACACGCTCTAGGGACCTAAACCTTGTCACTATAATAAACAGAACATGCTGGAGGGATAGATTTCTGTCCCAGAGACTTCCCATACTCTGGAACAAACTACCTATCTATATCAAACAAAGCTCCTCATTAGCACTCTTCAAGAAAAGTCTTGATGACGGGATGGGAAATAGGAAATTCACTCCTGGGATCATCTCTGTGGCTCTGCTCGACAGGGACACAGGAAAATAATTTTCTTGGGTAGCGAAATCCAGGGTATCTTTTTGGCTAGGCTTATATAGGCTCTAGGGCCAATAGCCTAGTACCTACCTATGAACCTATGAACCTATGTGTCCCAGGCAGGTATGTCCCTAACCTTAAGCAGCATTCGACCATCACGCAGAATTATGCCTCAATACAAACAGAAAATGATTGACTTTAACAACTGGCTTAGTTTCTGGTGTCATTCAAAGGGGATCCAGTACCTGACAGCGTGGGATGACATGAATGACAAGCCACAGTGCTTTGCCTCAGATGGCCTGCACATGTCTCCCTTGGGCTTCAGGCTCCTGGCAAAGGCTCTTGCCTCCCCCTTAGTGCTTTTTTTGGCAATCCCATGACGTCAAAACTACCAACATGAAATTTCATCAAAACATAAATTAAAGGTCATGCTGCTAAATGCTAGGAGTCTAAACATGAAACTGCACTCATTGCAAGCACTCCTAACCCTGGAAGAAACTGACATTTGTGCAGTCACAGAAACCTGGTTTAAAGCTGCAGACAGCACCCCAGCCATACCAGGTTACTCATCCTGTCATTCATTCAGACCCTAGACTGTGGGCAGCAAAACAAAAGGAGGTGGAGTTGCAATATATCTATATCTATCTATCTATATCTAAATATATATATATATATATATATATATATATATATATATATATATATATAAAACATACACACTTCTAGGCTGATCAAACAGTATGATGCACAGGAAATACTCCAGGTGCAGTTAACAGTTGACAAGACCCCTATTCAAATCATAGCTAGCTACAGTCCTCTGACTCAAACTCAAGATGCCCACTCCACCTATCTGGACCTCTTCGAATCTATCAATATTCACCCCTTTAGCCTGATGTTGGGCAACTTTAACTATCCAACCATAGATTGGAAGAAATACTCATGCCAAAACACAAATGCCCAGAGATTCCTTGATTTTGTCAATGCAAATGCCTTAGACCAGTTGTTTGACACCCCACAAGAGGTGAAAATATCTTGAACTTGGTATTAACAACATAAGTAACCACTGCAGCATCCCTACAGTGTCATCATCCCTGGTAAGATCCGACCACAAAGCAGTCACTTTTGAAGTCACCATTAACCCAACCCCCTCCCCAGACCCCCCCCCCCCCCGCTAGAGTCAAACAAAAAAACTTCTCCAAAGCTGATTACAACATCCAGCAGGAAGGTATAAACAGCTTCACAGCCCCCTCCCCCTCCACAGAAACTGGCACATATGTCCAAACTTAGAACAAAGTAATATATGAGCATTTATACAGCTGCACGGAATCAGGAATCCCAAACAGGACAAAATCCTCCTCCTCAAGGAAGAGTAAACCTGTCTGGTGGACATCTACAATAAATAAACTCTATAATAAAAGAAAAAAATTGCTGTCCAGGACCAAGAAGGAGGAAGTAATCTCTCCTTAGCCTGAATAAGCAAATAAGAGCACCCGTGAAATCCTCCAAAGCAAACTTTGAGTCCAAACTGGCCGCATCCACTAAACACAATCATAAGGCTTTCTTTACATATGATCAAAATCTCAAGGGAAGCACCCAATCTGCTCAGAACTGGTGGTCAAGGACATGACATACACAAACCTTGTAGATATAGCCAACCTGCTGGCAGACAGGTTCAGTGAAAACTTCACTCGTCTGTCCCCTCCATCAGTAAACAGGACATCCCCAGTACCTGCCCCCCTTCCCTTATCCCTTGGGAGCAAGTCATCACTGCCCTCTCAAAGGCAAAAAAATACAGCCTCCATAGGACCCAATAACATCCCAGGCTGCATCCTACATGAACTCAGGCAGGAACTTGCAGCACCATTAGGCACCTTATTAAACCAAAGCTTGTGTACCAGATTCATTACAGCCGAGTGGAGGGCAGCTACAGTCATCCCTTTGCACAAAGGTGTAGCGTTCTCCAGTCCAGGAAATTATAGACCCATCAGCCTAACCAGCCTGATTTGCAAGGCCATAAAGCAAATTATCATGGACCTCATTAAAAAGGACATTGGCAACCTCCAGACACTTGATCCCACATAGTTTTGTTTTGTCAAGGAGAGGTCATGCCTGTTAAATTTGGTAGACTTCTTTGAGACAGTCACCAAGGCCATAGACAAGGGTAAGATGGTGCACACCACCTTCCTTGACCTGGCCAAGGCCTTTGATACTATTGTCCACTCAGGTATAATAGATAAACTCTCTCAACTAGGTATCAATCAATATGTTAACAGATGGGTAGCAAACTGGCTCACTGATAGAACCCACCTAGTCAAAAAAGGGGAAGCCACATCAAATAATAGACCCATAACAAGCAGTGTACCCCAGGGATCGGTCTTGGGGCCTCTGCTGTTTGGGATATACTTCTCAGAGGTTCAGGCCAAATCTGGTGGGCTATGGCTGACCAAGTTTGCAGATGACTGCAAGCTGGGTGCTGTCATCAATCCCCCTAGTGATGTGGACATCCTCCAATAAGGTCTCACCCAAACTAATGACTGGTGCCAGAAACATGACCTCAAACTGAATACCAACAAATGCATCATCATCCCTTTTGGGGAGAATGACATCCCACAAATGATCACACTGATAATAAGGCACTAAGCACGCAATCAGTCATGAGGGACTTGGGAAACCAGGTTGATAGCAAACTGACTTTTGACCACCCTATTGACTCCATTGTACAGAAAGCTTTTTACATGGCCCGACTCATTAGTAAGGCTATTTCATCCAGGGACAAGGTGGTCATAACATCCCAGTATTCTTCCCTTATAAGACCGATTATTGAGTGCAATGTCTCTTTCAGCATGTACCTCACAAAGCACATGCAGCAGCTGGAGTGACCACAGAGATTTCTCACCCAGAGAATCCAGGGCCTCAAACATCTATCTTACACAAATAGGCTAAAAGTACTGTCCCGCTACTAAGTCTCCTACAGACTTCTCAGAGGTGACCTCTGTCTGGCATACAAAGCAATCTCAGACCCCACCCTGATTGGACTGCTGCTTATCCACAAGTCAAGCTCCACTCGAGTAACCTGCACGCGAGACCTCACCCTGGTCTGTGACATCAATAGGACTTGTTGGCAGGACAGATTTGTGTCCCAGAGACTCCCTCTTTTGTGGAATAGACTTCCTCTCCACGTAAAGCAGAGTACCTCATTAAACCTTTTTAAGCGCAACCTGGATAACTGGATGGGGAACAGAAAATACACCCCTGGGATTCCACCTATGTCCCTGCTGGACAATGGCATAGGGTGCTGACTAGTTGGAACATGGGCTAAATTCTTGTCTAAGCTTGTAAGGGCCTCAGGGCTACTAGCCTAGTACAATCCTATGATCTTATGAAAACTATATGAGGACTAGTGCAATGAACAGAGGAACTGGCACCAGGCAGAAGTTTGCAACAGCAGTGATTAACACTTAAAGGCATAACCATAAAATTGTGAATAATAGAGTATGTATAGTAAGACAGACATATTATAGTATCCTGAAGATTTCTTCTTTACTGAGACAGAATGATCTTGGAATTAATATACATAAGTAGTAAGGCTGAGGGGTACAGATGGGTGACCCCCTCTCCACAAAGATGTTTTTTTAAGTGTTGCTGCCATTTCTGACTTTTGACATCCAGAGAACAGTTACAATCATCAGCCATCGCTATCACTTCGAACATCTTTTGCCGGGTCATTCTACAACTTCACTTTATTACCTGTAAGCAGAAAGTGTCTTGGAAGGCATAATCCAGTGACAACTTGCATCTGGATGCAAAGTAAACATTTTTTCCTCTTACAAAATGCACAAACCTTCATCCACCTTGCAGAGCAGCTTTATAACTCTCATCCTAAATGAACTGTCATTGTTCATTTACAGAATGCTGTCTTCACCCATTAAAAAATATGCTTTGAGCTGTTTCTATCAGACAGTGCATCTCAGATCCCTTATTTCCAGAGAAACTTCTCCCAGTGCAGATGGAGATAAAGACAGTACTATTACAGTAATCAGCTAAATGTGTTTACAAAGTGGTGTGTATCTCCCTCCAGGACAATTTTCTGTTTTAGACTACTGTGTTGATCAGTGAATGAAAGGCACTGCCATCTTGAATTTGAATTATGACACCAGCCTTGCTGGGGAAGGGATCAGCCTTCAGAGTTCTACAAAACAATACCTACATATCCAGCCAATAAGTGAAGAGCTGTATTACATATCGAGCCAATAAGGAAGGAGCTATTGTGGTTAATAACTACATATCCAGCCAATAAAGGAGGAGCTGTTGTGGTTAATAACTACATACCCAGCCAATAAGGGAGGGGCAGTTGTGATTTAGATGAAGGACCTTTATATCACTGAAAGGGGTCTATATCAGAACATAGACGTTTTAAAACTTCGAATGTTCTAATATCGACCCATTTTAATCGAACGCTAAAAATAGCAAAGCTGCAAAACACCAAATTCTTTCCTAGGGAAAGAATTTGGTTGGCCGGTTCTGTGACTTTGCTATTTTCAGTGCTGTGGTGGAGATTTACGGGTCGGGTTCAGATAAGTGTGCGATTGTGTGGTTGTTAGGATTAGGGCACGGGTTAGGTGAGTTAGGGCGCGGGTTAGGTGAATTAGGTTTAGGGGCGGGTTAAGTGAGTTAGGGTTAGGGAGCAGGTTAGGTGAGTGTGCAATAGTAATGGACCTTAGGGTTAGGGTTTGGGTTAAGGTAAGTGGATAGATAGTAGTGTATGTATAGTTTAGTGCAGGGTTAGTTGTAGGATTATAAGTGTATGTGTGTGCATTGATGTTTTTTAGGTGTGCTTGTGTTGTGTGTATGTGTTTTGGAATAGCAAATTTTTTCCCAAGGAAAAAATTTGCTGTTCTGAATGTTTGATATTATGTGGTTTAGATATTTTAGGTTCGATAAAATAGCGTTCGCTATTTTCATCATTCGATAACGTGATATAAATGCACTGAAGGCATACAGCATCTGTCTGATACTACATTTTGTTCTTTCTCCCAGAAGATCTCAGCACCTACACCTGACTGAGGTTAATACTGCCCATTTCTAATAAAAGGCTGCTGCATCAGCTAAAGGGTCACTATCCAGCATCTGCAAGTGTCAATGTTTTTCCTGCATCCCAAATTCATAAAACAAGCAACCTCATTACCACATTGTGTCTGCCTGCTTGTGCCTCGCATTGCTTAGTTCAGCTTTTCTGGACAGCCTGATGTGATTATTTGTTGAATCCCACCCTCTTATATTTAGAACATTCACTATTGTCTTCTCTTCTTTCTCTAACTCTGAGTCACCCGCTCTCATCAACTCATTTTCATAGTGCGTATCAAATCACCAGGTGCAGTGTGTTTTGTTGTAGGTTTGTTACATCAAATGTTTCAGAAGTAAGCTTTTGTAATTGAAATGTAGGTTCATCTTTGGATGCTATCCTTTGCAGGATCACTACACAGTGGGGGGTGGGATTTTGCCAATTTCCCACTGTTCAGCAATCTTAGAGTTGATGTAAATAATTAGCAGGGGGCACAGAGGTGCTTGCCCCCTGCATAAAACATTATTTATGTGTATATATATATATATATATATATATATATATATATATATATATATATATATATATAAAATGTTCAACCATAAATGTTCCAACACTTCAAGTCCTCCAAAAGCCTTTCGTAAGGCATAACAGTGACAAACAAAGTGAGAATCCATCTTCTATCTTCCTTTATTCCATATACATATGTAAATAAATAAATAAATCAATAAATCCAATGACAAGCAATGGCATGCAATACAGCTGAAAACCTAGACCTGCAAACTGGTTTCTCCCACTGGTATCATCAATGCATAACAGGAAGTTAGAATCAAAGAAATTTAAAGATAAAGCTTTTAAAGGACTAGCTACATTTTTACAATAATTGTAGGCATTTCTGATATACAAAAAATGACTGAATGCATAAATATAATATGTTAAAAATTAGTGACACGTAAATCAAATTATTAAAGAATATAGTAAATACTGCCGTATTAACTAGAAATTTATCTGGAAAGCTACAAACTAATAAAAAAAGAAACAATTTCAATAGTTCTCATTTAAATCAGGTTTTATATAAAGCCCCCAAATAAATGATACACATTTTCTCCTTATGATCTAAAATCTTATGTTTAGCTATAGTAGATAAACCCTCACCTTTTACCATATCTCTTCCTCAAAAATAAAATGTGCCCTTGTATGTTCTAAATGATGTTTATAAAGTGCACTTCTGGGTCGTTTGCAACTGATATCACTAACATGTAAAGCAATCCTATGTTTGCATGGTCTAGATGTTTGACCCACATAGAAAGCACCACATTGGCATACAGCCATATATGTCATCCATTCAGTACTAGAAGTAATTAAAGATCTAATATCAAAAAGCTTTGTAGTTTTAATAGAAGTGAAGAATTTCGTTCTGGACACAACTTTACAATAAGCGCAATAGCCACCTTGTCTTCATTGATCCTAAATACATTCTTTTTAAAGCCAGACAGAAATTCACCAATATTTTTACCTCTTCTATAACCACAATGGCAATATTCACCTAAACCCTGTTCAAAAATATGTCAGACTTTAAAATGTACCAATAGTTATTAATTAATTCCTTAATCTTAAAAGTATTTGCGCTAAAGGTTGTAATAAATCTAAGTATATTAGTGGTGCAATACACCCCCTCTGTTTGTTTTGCTGATTTTAATAAACCTTTCCTTATCTGTCCAGAAGCTAATATATGTGCTTATGTGACCAGGGCTTTATTGTATTCTCTTTTTAAAAACCTAGCTTCCATTGTATCCATTTCTTCCTCAAATACCTCATTGGAACTACATAAGCGTCTTAGCCTCAAAAATTGTGCTTTTGGTATATTATGAATCACATGACTAGGATGACAGCTAGTAGCCTCAAGTATAAAAGTTTTGGTAAATGGCTTATGATATGAAATTGTAGCCATCATACCATCTATCAATTTTAAGACATTAACATCAAGAAAATCAATATTAAACAATTGAATCTTGCCCAAAAATCTTATACCAAAACAATTTAAATTCAAATAACTTACAGAATTGTTCCAAAGCTCAAAATGACCAGACCACAAACACCAGCAGTCATCAAGGTAGCGGTGAAACATATTTAGATGTTTTTTATATGGATTGATGCTGTAAGGAACCCGCAAGTACGGCTAGTGCAACGACCCAAAATCCTAAATAATACAAGTCAAATAAACAGATCCAGCACAATTCAGTGTGGAAAAATATATATTATAAATAATACATGGTGTATTAAAAAATACACCAAACCAACAAATTCACCAAATACATCAGACCGGTTTCGACAATGCTGCCTTCCTCAGTGAACAAAAAACAAATGACAAAAATTCCCTCCAACAAAGCTATATATACATATGAGAATCAATTATCAATTAAACAATTGTTGAATTGAACAGGGTTTTAAAAATAATCATTCAGGCCAGGTGGAAATAATCCACCGAGCTTGTCTATCCATTTCTTTTCTTTTACATTTAGTATCTCATGCAATCTTGCCTTATCCTGTGTTTTGTGTAAGATGCAGTCAATAACTGTAAATCTAAATGACCCAGTTTTGTGTTTGCATATATGGTTATACAATGCACTAGCTTGTTTGTATTTCCTGATATCACTCATATGTTCACTTATCCGCAATCTAAGCGGTCTAGAGGTTTGTCCAACATAAAATGCTGGACATGTACAACTTGCCAGATATATCACCCAATTGGTGCTACAGGTAGCAAAAAAAGTAATATCAAACACATAAGGTGTATTCTGGCTAGTAAAACTGCTAGTTTTATAAACCTTAGAACAATTGCAACAATGGCCACATGGATTACAACCCATCAATTTGTCTCCCATCATAGTTCTCTGGATAGAAGACCTATCCTGATTTTGATACCTTTTATAGTGGTTGAACAAAGAACTCAATGACCGGCCTTTACGAAAGGAATAATTACACCTATCACCCACAACTTCCAGGAGTGAATCTTCCCCTTGAAGTATATCCCAATGTCTTGAAATAATATTCATAAAGGAATGTGTATTTTTACCATATGTAGTAACTAACCTAACCTGGTTACTCCTAGCGGGTTGATCACCCTTATATACAAGCAAATCCGATCTACCCTGCTGGGATGCAAACTGGCCCACTCTACAGATGTCACCAACCCTGTAACCCCGATTCCTAAAACGACTGGAAAGATCATACTTATATTGATTATACACAGAGGAGTCTGAACAAATCCTTCTGATCCTATGGATTGTCATCATCATAAATCAAAGTAGTCTCCAAACACCCCATAAAAAGATCCACATTTATAGGTGCAAAGGTAGAGCCCATAGCAGTACCTTTGACCTGCAGGTAGCAATCACTCTTATAATACAAAACATTATACTTTAACACTAGCCACAATAGTTTTAACAAAAATTCCATTTGTTTTTCCGAATACATTCTGGATAGCCTAAGCCAATATTCCTAGGTTCATAGGTTGGTACTAGGCTATCTGCCCTAGGGCTTATGCAAGCCTAGCCATAACAATTCCATGGATATTTCTTCCCACAATATTTACTTCTCCAGGCCCCTAACCATTTAATGCATAATAAACACTCTTAATAATGGTATGCTTAGTGACCTACGAACCATGGTATGCTTAGTGACCTACGAACCATGCTTTAACATCTATAACACTGCATTTTCTCCTCTCACCAGTAACTCTAGAATTTTGCTCTTTTTATAACTGTTGATAACCTCTTCTTTTCTCTAAAGTTAATCATGCAGATTACTAAAAATGCTTTTGGAGCTTAAATAAACAGGCATCCACTGAAAATGAATCTTACATGACCCATTTGGAACTTCCTGGAAAACACATGTAAATAAAGAAATAATTAAAAAGTTAATAACAAGGAGATTTAGTGTCAGAGTTAGGGAGTGAAGCTGCATGTTAGCAAAAATACATAAAAGATATTTTGACATATCATAACTCTGGCAATTAATAGCTCTAAAAGGCAAAGAGGATATTTAGGCCTTCTTTACAAATCTATTAATGGAATGACTATTTATGTAATTTGGGACAGAGACAGAAAAAGAAAAGACCTTAGAAGTTCTGGCCCATCCACAGAAATAATAACAGGGTCTACACCAGGGTCTCTGTAACAGAATGCATGTGAGTTAGACCCCCTGTGCAATCTATCAGATTTTGTAAGAGGAAGGCAGAAGGGAATCAGGAGAAGCAAAGGCCAAGGTCCCTAAAGTTGAGCAAATGGCTATTGGTTTAGGGGAATCCATACCAAATAATTCATAATATTCTAATAAGATTTGATTATTCCCTGCCATCTCATTTAAAATATTCCTTCATTTTTAAAATTGCAATGACAAAAGAAATTTCCTTATGAGGTGAAACTGAGGAAAGGGTATCTTCTGATTCAGACACACAAGAAGTAGTGGAGAATAACTGGGGGTGTAGCCCAAACCCTCCGTATCTAATTCAGAAAGAATCTCTTCATCTGAGAAAGAGGGGACTCTCTTTCTCTTAACTGGCATAGAAACTGGACAGAAGATAGAAGAGACTTGTTTGCCATAAAAAGATTTTATTTTGGGCACAATGATTTCAGTCTTCTTGAAAGGTTTTATAGATGGAAGGATTAGAATGAGTTGACAAATGTTTTGCCTTCTGACTCCTCTCTTTTGGAGTCTCTAACCTTAAAGTCTTATGAGGGATGTCCGAAGACTCAACCTCCACCAAAGATCTGGCAACATCATCCCTCACCTGTACTTACTGAATACCTCCCTCACCTGCAAAGATTATGATCCTAGGTTCACCTCTGTCAGTCAAAGTCTGATCTACAGTCTGAATAGATGTTCTTAAATCCCAGTCATAGTGGCTTCCTGAGGGACCAAGAAAATAGTGCTGTGAGGGCTGTCAAATGGACTCATGAGAGACATCAGACCCAGACTGCAAAGCAGACGGTCAAATCAAGTATTTGTTGATGTCTCTTTCAACACCTTTTTCTTTCAGAAGGGACGTTCATCAAAAGACATTGCATTGCCATTATCTTGCATGTCATCTGTTTAAGGCACTTTCGTTTTTTTTTTTTTAAATAATTTTAAACATTTTTGTCTACTCCTTAAAGTTTAGGAAGTAAACAACATTAAAATCTAACAGGACATAGCATTGTGTTGATCCCATGAATAAAAAAAAACACAAGAAAATGGGTGTCCTTGTAGGAAATCTGTCTACCACACAAACATTCAATCTTTATGACAGACTTAAGCAAATTTGAAAAAAAAAACTTTTCTTGAGAAAAAAAGAAGTTTCTCCAAAGGAGGCAATCTT
>NC_056732.1:29505359-29524629 GCF_019279795.1 Protopterus annectens | reverse complement strand
ATCTTATAAACTGCAAAAATTATACTTAAAACCAAAGACCCTTGATACCTGTTTTAAAGAACTGTAATTCTAACTGTATCAGTATGATAAAAACTCCAGCAGAAGTGTTTAATGCAACAGATGATATTATTCATTAATATATTGCTTACTTTGATAATATGTATTCCTTTTCACCATATAAAAAGAAAATATGCAGAAATCTATTAAACAATCTGCCTTTTCTCTAGAGAACTTTGAGGTTGCTTTTTCAATGGTACAAATAGAAGAAGTCATTAAGTCTTTCCCAAAAACTAAAGCTCATGGCCCAATCACATTCCCCAGTGTATTTTATAAAGTTTATGTTAAACAATTAAGTTCTAGGATAAATTATCTATTATTTTCTAAGAATTTTCCTGATTCTTATTTTTCTTTTTGCAAAATTGTTTTTAATTAAAAACGATACCGTTGTTTTGTATTTAGGAAGATGTTGTTCTGCTTAATACCAATTGTAATATGAAATCTTAATTATGTAACAAAGTTTTATTATCTAAAATAAGAACTTAGCTATACCCAGATCAATTTAGTTGTATTATGCATAGGAAAATTACTACAGCTTTACAAATAATATAAACTATTCAATTGTATTTAAATAAATGCTGCATTCTGTTCCTTAGATG
Organism: Protopterus annectens; assembly: GCF_019279795.1. Classification (NCBI taxonomy): domain Eukaryota; kingdom Metazoa; phylum Chordata; order Ceratodontiformes; family Protopteridae; genus Protopterus; species Protopterus annectens. The sequence continues at coordinate 29,523,973 of NC_056732.1, read as the reverse complement.
CTCAAAATGCTTTTGCTTAACTTAATAAAAACTACTTATTTTTAAATTTACAAAAATTGAATCTTCTTCACATTTTTTACACTTTGATAAAAGTTCTCTTCCTTGAAATTAAATAATGTGTTGGCAGTAATGCAAGTGACTCCCAAATCCTTATTAAGCATTCAGCTCTGTGTCAAGGCTGTCTACTGTCACCTACTTTGTCTAACTGCAATCAGTTTAGTATCTCATATAATTCCTTTATTCCGTCAATGCATAATCAATAATGTTAATTGCATATACAAATGATTTATTATTAACAGTAAACAAGGTTTCATCTTTGTATCGTATTATTTCTTTTATTAATGCATAAACCACTTTACTGGTTATTTTATTTATTTTTATAGCTCAAAATAATTATATATATATATTTAACTACCCACATTGAATGTTGTCCAATAACTATAGCACATAAGCTAAAATTCTTAGAATGGATGTTTTTCAGGCAAACCACAATACATCACTGGCCAACAAGGTTTAATCCCCAAATAGTATGCTCTATAATAAGGTAAAGATAATGTGGCCAAAATTAATTTGGAGAGATGACTGTCCCAGAATTTCATGTGAGATTTAATTTTACCTAGGTCAGACTTCGAGTATAATGTGAAAGACCCATAAATGTTATCTTTTTTCTCATAATAATCAATCTTGTTAAATGAAATACAAATCAGACACACTTCTACAGGCAGGTTATTAATAGTGTTTGGCAATTACAACTGTCAACTAAGTTTGATCAACTTGTTCTTAGTAACACATGAAACTCTTGCACAAAATACCAATTATCTTTCAAAACTGTTTGGCTATCTTATCCTGCTATTTTTTCATTGGAATGTATTCCCCTGGTTCTCTTAGTTGCCTAATATTCTGAAGCGGAATATAAATAACAACTTGCAAATGGAACTGGTTCTCTTGGTTACCTGCTACACTGAACCTGAATGTAAATGCCAACTTGCAAATGGAAAAGAACACATTACTCTTTTAAGATATTTCCCTTTTCTCTCAAATATAAATTGTTCATTGTTACAAAAATAAAAAGAAAAATTCTTTCAAACCAAATATTATAAATAAAACAATTTGTAGAATCAGCTCTTATTTTTCACATATTCAACAAGGTAATCAACTTTTATTTATGAGTAAAAACATTAATATAGGCTACTAAAAGTGATTGTTAATCCCAATGACACAGTAATGATTTATTTTGTTTTGTTTTAGAATAGACAATGGATTTGTCTATTCCATTAACAAAATAAGATTTTTCTAAAATTTGGAGCTCTTATAATTTATACAGCCATTCTTTTAGAAACCAAAATGTTCAACAAAATTTTTTTTCAGAGTTTATTTATACACTTTCAGAATGGGAAAGAAATGCTCTGAGAAGCTTTGCTGACACTGATGCAGCTCTCCCGGCAGAAGCAGTATCTCTGGTGTTCATGCCCAGTAATTTATCCTTGTAGTAAAATGTGATCTGTTCAAAACTGTCACAGAAAAAAATCGACTTTAATTTCTCTGTTTGGATTTTATGTAAGTTGGGAAACTGTGTTGCTGCTCTGCCAAATCCATATTCCTTATAAGTTCAGTTATTAAAAGATTGATTCTTAAAGTTTGGAATCATCCCCTCTGAAGCAACACTTATTTTCTTTAGAGAAATTGTAAATGTATTTATCCATTTTAAGAATAACAAATAAAATAACTGTTAAAAGATATGATAGTTAATTAAGGTATATTTTCCAACATGAAGGTGGGAAGGGAGATAAATGGGATTGTAATCATTAGGAATTATACAACTCAGTATATACCTTCTGTTCCACAATGTTTATTCTTACTTCCTGTTTGTAATATTTTAGCCATTATAAATAAAAATCAATAATAAAATTACCTTCCTGCCATTTTGAGAGCATCAGTAATGGTCATTTAAGGGACATTGACTGGGTTACTGGACAACATATTAAAGAGCTATTTCCTATTTACTCAGGCTGTGTGAGTTCACGGGTGATCAATCCAGCCTGAATGAATGTGAAAGAAGCATTTAAACTTGTTGCTATATGAGCATGGGAAAAAGGTGTATTTCTTTTTTATTAAATTATTTTTATTAGTATTGAATAATGTTTGTTTTGTGATTCACCCTGTTATAGATAATTACTGACTTCTGTTGGATACTGTTTCTGCCATCTAGCCTTTAGGACAGTATGAAGTATGTACATTTACTATTAGGTGTCTGTATGTATGAACATATTTGAGTTTGTGTATGTGTTTGCATGTGGGCATGCATCCACGTTTGTATGCATGTGTGTTTGTGTGTATGGTTGTATGTGTGTGTGTGGGGGGGGATTGCAGCGCTATATTACTGTGGATATTTATTTATTCATTCATTTCATCACAGTCAGGCATTTGAGATGTAAACAGTGATTCATTTTTCTGGAACTGGTGGGCAGATCACTGTAGTATTGCTGGTGTAGGTCTTGGCTTGCCAGACGTGGGATTTGTTTTCTGTTTTCACATATATCGCTATGTCTGTAGTAAATATGATATAAATAAATGTACTGCTTTGTATTCTGTAAGACGTACATGTGGATCTTTTCTCATTGTGCCATCATTTAAATGGTATGGCCTGTTTAAACTATTTCAGTAAACAAATGCAAGTAAAATTAAGTCAAACAAATAGTGGTCTTGGGAGGGATTGCAGTGATCTGCACTGCAAACATCTGGCAGCAGTAAGATGAAATAGATTACTGTTGCTGTTATTTACATATCTAGTCAAATATTTGTTCAGACAGACATCTGAGGTATACACAATCATTAAAGTGGCTGTAGTTGGTAGGCAACAGTCAGTCCTTGAATGAAACTGTCTTATCCCTGGTATCCTGTGATCATAGTTAAGAAGTCAGTGGTCTAGTTTGGATGGGCTACTACATGCTTGTATAGAACAAGTTGAATATACATTGCTATATTATTGATTTTTTGTTACTCACATTTGGACATTAGAGATGCATGCAGTCAATGAAGTAGCTATACTAAATGGGCACTGAGATATTCTGCAGATGAATGTTACTGATGCCAGCTGTGGTTCAGTCACAGGTAAATAGTCATCAAGTTGTCATAATATCACCCCATCCATTCGTTTCCAGCAGCACTCATGCGTTGAAGTCAACAGTCACCACTGAATAAGGCTGCCGAGTACTGATATTAACATCTGCTTTGAGTTGGTTTACATTGTTCTGCAGTAGAGGTGTGAATAAGCAGTGACTGTGTACCAGGTTTGTTTTGCCCCTATATGCCTGTTAGAGGTGTGAATAAGCAGTGACTGTGTACCAGGTTTGTTTTGCCCCTATATGCCTGTTAGAGGTGTGAATAAGCAGTGAATGTGTACCAGGTTTGTTTTGCCCCTATATGCCTGTTAGAGTTCTGAATAAGCAGTGAATGTGTACCTGATTTGCTTTGCCCCTATATGCCTGTTAGGGTTCTGAATAAGCAATGCATGTGTACCTGACTTGCTTTGCCCCTATATGCCTGTTAGACTTCTTGGTTGTTATGTTCTCCTTGATAAACTGAAGATGGTTTTAATGAGGAAATGACATGTCTGTCAGTAAGGTTGAACATATGAAAACATAAAGTAATAAAGTTTACATCTCTGAAGTCAAGGCCTATGCCAATGGCACCTGTTTGACTAAATTTGCAGATGAATGCAAATTAGGAGCTGTCATTGAATCTGTCATGGATACAAATGTTCTCCAGGAAGGGCTGAATCAAGCAAATAACTGTTGTCAGAGCCATGGACTAAAACTAAATGCCAAGAAATGCATAATAGTATCCTTTGGGAAGTTATCGACCCCTGGTAACTATCATATCGACAACATACCCCTAAGCGTCAACCCATTAGTCAGAGAATTGGGGACACATGTAGACAATAATCTAGGCTTTGACCATCTTATGTATATAGTAGTGAGGAACTCATTCTATGTTGTGCAACTTATAAACAAAGGTATGATATCTAGGTTGAAGGAGGTCATTTTTCCTCTATTTTTGTCATTCATCCAACTATCATTGAGTACAAGGCCCTCTTAGGTATGTACTTAACCAGGCACATCCAACAATTTGAATGTCCACAGAGGTTTCTCACTAAACAAATACAAGGCATAAGTAATAAATCATATGCAGACTACCTCAAAACTCTATCCCTGTATTCTTGTCTCTTACAGGCTGTTGAGGGGAAATCTATGCCTGGCATACAAGGTATTCTTGGACCCCACCCTGATGGACTTCCTACATATCCTAGCAACTAACAGCACCAGAATTACCCATTCTTAACACTTAAACCTTGCCTGTGATATAAATAGGACCTGCTGAACAGACAGGTATGTATCCCAGAGACTACCCCCTCTCTGGAACAGGCTCCCCATCCATGTGAAATAGAGTGTTTCCCTAATCCAATTCAAGTATAATTTGAACAATTGGATGGAGAACAAGAAATTCATTCCTGATTTAGCACCTGTGTCTCAAATGGACACAGGAAGACTGTAAATAGTTCATCTCCCAGGCCCATGCTTGTAAATGTTTCATCTCCCAAGCCCCTGAACTTGCTAGAGATTTGGGATGCACAGCTAGGTTTAAAAAGACCCTAGTGGTCATTAGCCTTGTACACACATATGAACCTAAGAACCTGTAAGTAAAAAGTGAAACATACTAAGCTAAATCACTTTTTATGATCTCTGGTATAATACTTAGAGGAGCAGGGCCAAAAGCATGCATGCAAGCTTGCACATAACAACAGATACCACTGTGTAGAAAAAGTTATTCTTACAACTGATAACAAGCAATAGCTTGGTGCACCTTTACAGAAAAAAAAGAAGTAGAGACTAGTCAAAATTAGAAATTAGTACTTCTGATGTTCAAATAATTATTATCTATTGCACTGATTTGTGCAGATGTTCTTCATGTTTCACTGTTGCAGTCCTAACATATGGGTTATCCCTTAGTCGGCCCGAATACCAGAGTGCTCGGTATATGATGTCGGCTGCCGTCGGCTGTAAAACTGATGTCAGAACGTCAGGTATAAAGGGAGGCAGCCGATGCCATTTCCTCAGTCTTTCTTGCCGCGGAGCCCGAAGCAGATGCAATTCCCACTAGTTCCAGTTGGCCGTTTACCTTCTTTTTGCTTTCTGACTACTAAGTTGAAGACGCCCTCGGATAAGTACCCCGTTGGGCATCCTCTTTTCTTGCTTTAATGAATGTCAGATAAAGTTAATAACTGTCTTGCCTGTGGAAAACAGATTTCGCACAGTGATTTTCATTCCTATTGTATAACTTGTTTGGACCTTGAGCACGACGTCCCTAACTGCGATCTCTGTGCTTCCTTTAACCCACGTACCATTCTCCATAGAGCTAAGATCTTGTAGAAACATTTCAGAGTCTAGCCTAAGTTCATCGTTATGGCGTCTTCTGGTCTCCCGACTTTGGATATACCTAGGAAACGCAAAGACAAGGACCGCGACAGGCCTAGGGCTAAATCCGCTGATGATGCACCGGTGAAATTGGTCATCAGCCCAGCGGTAGTCAGTGAGGTGTTTTCTCAGCCCCTGCAGTCCACAGATTTTCAGCTGCAGGCCTCTGCCGAGACCTTTACGGAGTCCTCCATGCCACATGCTGCTATATCGTCTTCAGACCCTCCACCTGTCACCAGGCCACTGGGGATGCACAAGCCAGTGCATTTCTTTGTGCAGGTCCCAAGCCCGGATAAATGGGGAGGGTTGGGTTAGGAAGGGCGTCTGGTGTAAAATTTTGCTAAATCATACGTGTGGACAACAGTACAGATATACATACCAGATCGGTCGAGGCCCGAGTTAACAATGACCGCCACCAGTACTGTTGTCGATCAGGGTGCTGGTGGAAATTGGGCTACTGTTGGCCAAAGGAGGAGAAAAGGGTGAAGGCATGCCCGAAGGCAGGTAAAGGCTAGGACTGTGATAGTGAGGGTCGGACCTTTGAATGTTGGCACTATGACTGGTATAGGGAGAGAGCTAGTTAATATGATGGACAGAAGGAAGGTTGGTATATTGTGTGTGCAAGAGACCAGATGGAAGGGGAGCAAGGCTAGGTGTATTGGAAGCAGGTTCAAATTGTTTTATCATGGTGTGGATGGGAGGAGAAATGGTATTGGGGTTATTCTGAAGGAACGGTATGCTAAGTGTGTTTTGGAGGTGAAAAGAGTGTCGGATAGAGTGATGTTTATGAAGCTGGAAATTGATGGTGTAATGATGAATGTTGTTACTACATATGCTCCACAAGTTGGGTGTGTGATGGATGAGGAAGAAAAATTTTGGAGTGTGTTGGATCAAGTGGTGATAACTGAACCCAAGGGTGAGAGAGTGGTGATTGGAGCAGATTTCAATGGGCATGTTGGTGAAGGGAACAGAGGGGATGAGGAAGTGATGGGTAGGTATGGTGTTAAGTAAATGAATGCAGAAGGTCAGTTGGTAGTGGATTTTGCGAAAAGGATGGAAATGGCTGTGGTGAATACATATTTTAACAAGAGGGAGGAGCATAGGGTGACATACAAGAGTGGAGGAAAATGCACACAGGTGGATTATATCTTATGTAGAAGGGCCAGTCTGAAGGAGATTGGAGACCGTAAAGTGGTGGCAGGGGAAAGTGTAGTTAGGCAACATAGGATGGTGATTTGTAGGATGACATTGGTGATCAAGAAGAGGAGGATGAGTGTGAGGGCAGCACCAAGGATCAAATGGTGGAAACTGAAGAAGGGTAATTGTGAGGTGGAGTTCAGGGAAGAGTTAAAACAGGCACTGGGTGGCAGTGAAGAGTTACCGAATAGCTGGGTAACTACAGCAGAGCTAGTAAGGGAGATGGCTAGAAAGGTGCTTGGTGTGACATCTGGACAGAGGAAGGTGGACAAGGAGACCTGGTGGTGGAATGAGTAAGTACAGGAGAGTATACAGAGGAAGAGGTTGGCGAAGAAGAAGTGGAATTGTCAGAGAGATGAAGAAAGTAGATAGGAGTGTAAGGAGATGAGGTGCATGGCAAAGAGAGAGGTGGCAAAGGTTAAGGATAAGGCATATGAAGAGTTGTATGAAAGGTTGGACACTAAGGAGGGAAAAAAGGACCCATACTGATTGGCTAGACAGAGGGACCGAGCTAGAAAAGATGTGCAGCAGGTAAAGGTGATAAAGGATAATGAGGGGAAACATACTTACAAGCAAGAAGAGTGTGTTGAGCAGATGGAAAGAGTATTTTGAGGGGCTGCTGAATGAAGAGAATGAAAGGGAGAGAAGGTTGGATGATGTGCGGACAGTGAATCATGAAGTGCAGTGGATTAGCAAGGAGGAAGTAAGGATAGCTATGAAGAGGATGAAGAATGGAAAGGCTGTTGGTCCAGATGACATACCTGTGGAAGCATGGAGGTGTTTAGGTGAAATGGCAGTGGAGTTTTTAACTAGATTGTTTAATGAAATCTTGGAAAGTGAGAGGATACCTGAGGAATGGAGAAAAAGTGTTTTGGTACCGATTTTTAAGAATAAGGGTGATATGCAGAGCTGTAGTAACTACAGAGGGATTAAATTGATCAGTCAAAGCATGAAGTTATGGGAAAGAGTAGTGGAAGCTAGGTTAAGAAGGGAGGTGATGAATAGTGATCAGCAGTATGGTTTCATGCCAGGGTGGCCACAGTGGTGCCGGGTTAGCATTGCCGCCTCACAGCAAGAGGTTCTCCGGTTTGATCCTCAGCTGGGTTGCCATCTATGTGGAGTCTGCATGTCCTCCCTGTGGTCACATGGGTTTCCTCTGGGTGCACCGGTTTCTTCCCACATCCCGAAGACATGATGTAGGTGGACTGGATACTCTAAATTGGCCCTAGGAGTGAGTGCGTGTATGTGTGTGCCTTCTGTGGAAGGTTGGGCACCAGGCTGGCAACTCAACACCGTAAAACTCCACTGCCAATCATGAGCAGACAGGTGATCTGCTGTGGCGACCCCTAACTGGGAAAAGCTGAAATAAGAAGTATGGTTTCATGCCAGGAAAGAGCACTACAGATGTGATATTTGCTCTGAGAGTGTTGATGGAGAAGTACAGAGAAGTTCAGAAGGAGTTGCATTGTGTCTTTGTGGACTTAGAAAAAGCATATGACAGGGTGCCTAGAGAGGAGTTGTGGTATTGTATGAGGAAGTCGGGAGTGTCAGAGAAGTATGTAAGAGTGGTACAGGATATGTAAGAGGGTAGTGTGACAGCGGTGAGGTCTGCAGTAGGAGTGATGGATGCGTTTAAGGTGGAGGTGGGATTACATCAAGGATCAGCTCTGAGCCCTTTCTTAGTTGCAATGGTGATGGACAGGTTGACAGACGAGATCAGACAGGAGTCCCCATGGACTATGATGTTTGCAGACAACATTATTATCTGTAGTGAGAGCAGTGAACAGGTGGAGGAGACCCTGGAGAGGTGGAGATATGCTCTAGAGAGAAGAGGAATGAAGGTCAGCAGGACTAAGACAGAATATATGTGTGTGAATGAGGGGGGAGGATAGAGGAATGGTGAGGATGCAGGGAGTAGAGGTGGCAAAGGTGGATGAGTTTAAATACTTGGGATCAACAGTTCAGAGTAACAGTGAGTGTGGAAGAGAGGTGAAGAAGAGAGTACAGGCAGGATGGAGGGGGTGAAGAAGAGTGTCAGGAGTGATTTTTGACAGACGAGTACCAGTAAGAGTGAAAGAGAAGGTCTACAAGAGGGTAGTGAGACCAGCTATGCTATATGGGTTGGAGACAGTGGCACTGACAAAAAGGCAGGAGTCAGCACTGGACGTGACAGAGTTAAAGATGTTAAGATTTGCACTGGGTGTGATGAGGGTGGACAGGATTAGGAAAGATTTGGAGACAAAGCAAGGGAGGCAAGATTACGCTGGTTTGGACATGTGCTGAGGAGGGATGCAGAGTATATTGGGAAAAAGGTGCTAAGGATGAAGCTGCCAGGTAACAGGAAAAGAGGAAGGCCTAAGATAAGGTTTATGGATGTGGTGAGAGAGGACATGCAGGTGGTTGGTGTGACAGAGCAAGATGCAGAGGACAGGATGAAATGGAAACAGATGATCTGCTGTGGTGACCTCTAATGGGAACAACCGAAAGAAGAAGAAGACCCTCTGCCTGTCGCCACCTCAGGGTTCGGAGCCGCTATGCAGGCACTGGCTTCTGACGCCTCTTCTCTTCGACATGAGATCAGAACCAGACCGACTACCTTAGTTCAGACTTCTGCAGTGGCTAGGCCTCCCGACTCCCCCCGGATTGCTAGCAAACCTTCCAGCTTCCCCTCCTGTGCCTCAGTCCCAGTTGGTAAAGATGGCTGGTGATCTTCTTTCCCTGATTAGGGGCTCTCACCCCCCACCCTTCCAAGAGGGCTAGGGAATTGTCTCCTGATGCTTTGTCTGTCTCAGGTTCTGAGGTTTCCAGTATTTCTGCTGGTGAAGAAGGAAATTCTCAACTTTTTTCTGGCTTTGAGGATTCTGATGCTAGGACTCTATCCCTTCTGCTTCCCCTCCAGAAGATTTTTTCTTTGGGGATACTTTGCATACTCTTAGGGAGCACTTTAAATGGGAATGTCAGGATTTTCCTCAATCTAAGAAAAGAACCAGGGAATTTTTGGATTTGCCACAACATAAGCCTCTGGCTATACCTCCAGTTTTGGAAGTTGTGGATGATGTTTTCATGGAAAATTCTTTAACTCCTAAGTCTGTTCCTCCTGCCCCCAGAAAACTGATAGGTATTATAGGGTTCCTGATTCTCATCAATTACTTTTTTAAAAACCCTTCTGCTGATCCTGAGATTATTTCTCAAGGCCCCAAGGGTGTTAAGGCTACTATTGCTAAAAACCCTGTACCTTCTGATAAGGAGTCTAGGGCCTTGGACAGGTGGGGTAAAAAAGTATATGCCTCTGCTACTCTTGCCATTAGATCTGTGGATTGCCTTTTTCACATGCTTAAGTACCAGCAGTATACTTTGGAGGCTATTAAGGCTAAACTTGGGGATATTCCTTCCATGTTGGAGAACAAAGATTTACAAGACTTACTGAATTCTGCCACTCTAGTTAATAAGCATTCACTACATTGTGGTTTTGACACTTTGGAGGCTTCCTGCAGAGCATCAGCCACTGGTTCCATTATTAGAAGGCATGCTTGGCTCAGGGAGCAGCCTCTTTCTGAGCCTGTTAATTCCTAAATTGTTGGATGTTCCTTTGCACAAAGACAATCTTTTTGGTAATAAGGCTGAGGAGGTACTGAAGAAGTTGGAGGATAAGGCAAAATCTATGCAAGCTGTAAAAGATTTACTTCAGGTTCAGCCTCCTTGGTTCAGTAGGTATTATCCTTCCAAGAATTGGTCTTTCCCTGATCCTGGCAAGCAGGGTCGCTCTAGGCCTAGGGGTTTCAGATCTTCCAGAGGGCAGGCTTCTGCCCCTCAAAGGGCTAAACAATGGCATACTTCTTCTGCTAAATCCGGGAGTTCTAAGCCAGCTTCCCAAAGCAAGCATTCTCAATGACTCCGGCCTTCTTGTGCCTACCTCTACGGGCCCTGGTTTCCTTTGGGGGGAAGGTTGTCCAGGTTCGCAGAGGTATGGTCTACCATCACAGATGACAAATGGGTGCTCAATATAGTAAACCAAGGTTGTAAGTTTTATTTTCACACCTTCTCTATTCTAAAAGGGTACCCAGACATACCCAGAACTCTCAGGGCAGAGGTAGAAACTCAAATTACTTCTCTACTAACTATGGGCCTATAGAGCCAGTTCCTGCAAATCAGGCAGGCCTAGGTTTTTATTCAAGACTTTTTCTTTTACCCCAAAAAAGGGGGCATCTGGTGCCCTATTCTGGATCTGTCTATTCTATACACTTTTCTGGTGAGTCCCAAATTCAAGATGCTCAATCTTCAACAGATGTTCTTCGTGTTTCACTGTTGCAATCATTACATTTGGGTAATCTGCTGGTAGGGTGCCCTCAGTTGGCCTGAATTCCAAAGTCTTGGGTCCTGCGTCGGTTGCTGTCTCCTCTTCCATGATGTCAGGTCATCAGGGGTATAAAACAAGCAGCCGACGCCATTTACTTTAGTCTTTCTTGCTGTGCGGTGCCTGAAGCAGAAGCATTTTGCAAGTGCCGGTCGGCCGACTCCTGAAATATTCGAGTTTGAGTTTCAGAACCGAAGTCTTCACTAAAGCTAAGTACCCCATTGGGGAAACTTTTTTCTTGCTCCATACCGATGTCAGAAAAAATTAATAATTGTATTACTTGTGGGAAACAAATACCTCATAAGGATTTCCATTTATACTTTATTTCTTGCCTAGGCCCTGATCACAACGTGCCTGGCTGTCAGTTTTGTGCTAGATTTAACCAATGCACTATTAAGCGTCGGTATATTTTTGCCTCAAAGTATTTTGGAAACAGATTTAACTACCCAGAAATGTTGTTGGATAGCAATCCGACTACTGGAGTACATAAAAAACACAAAGAAAATGACAGAGAGAGACAGTCGAGGTCCAAAACTGACGACAAAGCTTCTCCTAAGCCAGTCGCCGGTTCACCAATACTCAGTGAGGTGCTTTCGCAGCCCCTGACACCCACTACTTTCGAGTCGCAGGCCCCTACCGACACCCATGTGGAGTCTGGCATGACACGAGATGCTCAAAGTATTGGACCCACAGATGTATCTCCCTCAGATGGGTCCAGAGCCGCTGAGCAGGCACCAGCTTCTGAGGGTGTATTCAGGCCTCAACATTTTTATATCAAACCGACGACAGCTGCAAAACCAAAGACAAAAGCAACTTCTAAAACTAAAAAACTGACGCATGAGCCACGTGCACAGGCCTCTATGCCTAAAAAACAGATGATCGAAATGGCTGAAGACCTTATTACCTTGATCAGGGGTTCCCATCCCCCTCCAGATAAGAGGCCTAGGCAAGACACTGATTATGAATCTTCAGATCAGGTTTATACTTCTTCTGATTCCTCTTCTGATCATGAATTACCAATACCTCACTATGAGGATTCTGATGTAGAGGAGTCTATACCATCTGCATCATCTCCCGAAGATTATTCATTTGGAGAAACCTTGCATATTTTGAGAGAGCATTTTCACTGGGAGAGTCAAGATTTCTCAAAATCAAAAAAGAGGCTCAGGGATTTCCTTCTTCTCCCTCAGCACAGTCCTTTAGCCATACCCCCTGTTTTAGACATTGTGGATGATGTGTTTTCGTGGTCAAGCTTGATCCCTGACTCCTTACCTCCGGCTCCTAGCAAGCCTGACAGATATTACAGGGTCCCTGACTCACACAGATTTTTATTTAGAAACCCTGCTGCTGATCTTGAAACTATTTCACAGGGTCCAAAAGGAGTTAAGGCCTCAACAGCAAAAAATCCTACCCCCTCTGACAGAGATTCAAGGGCACTGGATAGATGGGTAAAAAAGGTTTATACATCTGCAACCTTGGCAGTTAGGGCCTTAAACTGCCAGTTTCATATGCTCAGGTATCCATCTGGGCAGTTGTATTCAAGCTTGCACCCATGAATATTATCTTTTGAGAGGGTACCAGTTGTGATTTCTTTTCATTTATTGTGTACCCTAGGCATGTTAGAAGCCTTTTCACAAACGCCAGGTGTTGAAGAAGAATGCCCTTGCTCTCTGCTTGAATGAGACAGTCGTCCAAGTAAGGGTATATTTGTATACTTCTTTGTTATGGGATTGCTGAAACAGAAAATTATGTTGATTTCTGAATGTGCAGAAAATAAAGAATTGCAGGAATTATTGCATGCAGCTGAACAGGTTGGAAAGCGTAATTTGCAATGTGGTTTTGATTCCTTAGAGGCCTCCTGCAGGGCCGCAGTTACTAGATCTGTGATTAGGAGGCATGCCTGGCTAAAGGAACAAAATTTGCCTGATCATGTTAAAGCTAAATTACTAGATGCACCTTTACAGCATGATCCTCTGTTTGGTATTAAGGCAGAAGAGGTTTTAAAGAAAATGGAAGACAAAGCTAAGTCTATGCAAACTGTAAAAGACTTCTTACAAGTGCAGCCACCAAGATTCAGTAGACACTGGCCTACAAAAAATTGGTCCTTTCCTGTGTCAGATAGAGCTCAAAGGGGAAAATCCAGATGCCCTATGGGTTCCAGATACCAGGCACAAGATTCATACAGGTCAAAGCAATGTGGTGCTTCTACCTCCAAATCTGGAGGAGATAAAGCGCAAACCTACAGCAAACAATCCCAATGACTTCCCTCTACCTACACCAAGCACTTATCTTTTGGCAGCACCCTTAGGGGGAAAATTAGCACTTTTTGCTCAAAATTGGCAGTTAATATCCCAGGACAAGTGGGTGCTAAACATAGTATCACAGGGATACAGATTCCATTTCCATACTCTGCCAATGGCAAACAGTTGGCCAGATCTGCCAAAAAAATCAATGGGCAGAGGCACAGAAACAGGTTACGTCCCTCATGAATATGGGGGCCATTCATATGGTACCAGAACAGGAAAAAGGACAAGGTTTTTACTCGACTGTTCTTGGTACCCAGAAAGGACAAGGCCTGGCGGCCAATACTGGATTTATCGATTTTGAACACATACCTGGACATTCCAAATTTCAAAATGTTGACTTTGCAGCAGCTTCTGCCCATGCTGGGCAAGAATGCTTGGCTGGTGACATTAGACCTAAAAGAGGCATACCTGCATGTCCCAATAAGGCAGTCGTGCAGAAGATACCTCAGATTCAAGGCTGGCTTAATGCATTACCAATTCTCTGCACTGCCCTTTGGCTTATCTACTGCACCCAGGGTCTTTACAAAGTGCCTGGCACCAGTAATTGCATTTTACAGACAAAGAAGTATACAAATATACCCTTACTTGGACGACTGTCTCATTCAAGCAGACAACAAGGACATTCTTCTTCAACACCTGGCATTTGTGAAAAGGCTTCTAACATGCCTAGGGTACACAATAAATGAAAATAAATCACAACTGGTACCCTCTCAAAAGATAACATTCCTGGGTGCAAGCTTGAATGCAACTGCCCAGATGGCTTACATCATGCCAGACAAGCAAAGGCAACTTACTACTTACTTCAAACTGATGGCAACAAAAACCCAGTTATCTGCAAGACAAATACTGCAGGCTTTGGGCTTCATGGCATCCTGCATCCTACTGATTCCAGATGCAAGACTGCATATGAGGAAACTTCAATGGTACCTAAAAAGCTTATGGAGTCAACATTCTCACAGTCTGGAAACAATGATTCCTTTCATTCTCTGCCTACAACAGAAGTTTCTATGGGGGGCAAAAGCATGTCACCAAAACATGGGACCGGCCTTCACTCTACCCCCTGCCAGCCAAACCTTAACAACAGATGCATCAGATTATGCCTGGGGGGCCCACATGGCGGGAAGATGCATTCAGGGCTGATGGACCCCAAAACAAATGCATCTACATATCAACCAGGAAGAGATGCTAGCTGTTCAAAATGCCCTGACAGCCTTCAAGGACTTACTTCATCCAGGACAACTACTGATAAAGACGGACAACACCACGGTCATGTGGTATATAAACAAACAGGGGGGCACGCACTCATACCCCCTTTGCAGATTAGCCATGGCACTGTGGAACACAGCTTTGACTTACCAAATACATCTTCAAGCTCAACTCCTGCCAGGAAAATAAAATTCTCTGGCAGACGATTTAAGCAGAAACCTTATGGATCCTCAGGAGTGGAAACTAGATCCACAAGTCTTCAGCATGATAACAAAGAAATGGGGGAGCCCAGACATAGATCTATTTGCCTCTCCTCAAAATTATCAATTGAAAAGATTCTGCACAAGGACTTATCACAGACAAGCATGGAAAGTGGACGCCCTATCCTTCAGTTGGAAAAACCTATCAGTTTACGCCTTTCCTCCTCTGCCTCTTCTTCCCAAGGTCCTCCTAAAAGTCAGACAAGAGAAGCCAAAGATGATATTAATTGCCCCGGACTGGCCCCACCAATACTGGTACCCAATCCTAAGGAACTTGTCTCAATACCCAGCTTGGACCTTACTTCAAAGACCTCAACTACTGTCCCAGCAAAACAATCAGATCCTGCACAATCAACTCCACTTACTGAACCTGGCAGCATGGCTGATCATGTAGTCATACAAACAACACCTCTCAGTAAAGCTGTGATGGATGTCATTTTGGAAGCCAGAAGGCCTAGTACTAGAAAATCTTGTGCTGATAAATGGAAGAGATTTTGAGCTTGGAATCAAGCACAAGGAACAGCAGAACCACACATTCCTCAGATATTACAGTACTCTATTGAGATGCTTGACAAAGGCCTATCTTTTTCATCAATTAAAATCCATGCCTCTGCCATTTCGGCTCATTACAATACAAAGCCACCAATCTTTTCTCATCCTTTACTAAAGCAGTATCTTAGAGGAGCCAAAAATTTAAGGCCTCCTAGAAGATCACCATTACCTGCATGGGACCTCAATTATGTGTTGGAAAAGCTCACCCTGCCTCCATTTGAACCAGCTGCTATCGCTGATCTAAAGTTCTTATCATGGAAGACAGCTCTGCTACTAGCAATTACTTCAGCAAGAAGAGTCTCAGAGCTACATGCCCTCATGGCTGTAGAGCCTTTTATCATATTTTACCTAGACAGGGTGTCTCTGAGGATAAATCCAACATTTATGCCTAAGGTGGTTTCCAGTGTGGCTCTTAACCAAACTGTTCATCTGCCAACGTTTTATCCAAATCCGCAGAACAAGGGGGAGAGAATTCTGCATTCCTTGGACGTACACAGACAGCTTAAGATTCTACTTAAACAGGACTAAAGCTCTAAGAAAAACTGAGCAATTACTAGTGACATATGCTGCAGGATCAGAATGAAATGCTATTACAAAGTGGATAAGCCACTGCATTCATTTCTGCTACTTACACCAGAGCTGCAGCTACTTCAGCAGCCTTTCTCAGAGGAGTACCAACCAAAGACATTCTAGAAGCTGCTACTTGGAGTTCTGTTCACACCTTACATTCTCATTTGCCTCTCTACTCTAAGTCCAGGGCAGGCTTTGCCACTGCACTTCTGCAGGGCCTTATAGCCACACCTAATGCTGTTTAGTTCCAGCCTCCCAACCATAGCTTTGGGATTCTACTCAAATGTAATAACTGCAACAGTGAAACATGAAGAACATAGTACAGTTGTGTACATTTACCATAAATGTAGATGTTAGAGTGTATTCACTGTTGCAATCCAGGTTACCCACCTGCCACCCCCCTTTCATTCTGGAGTTTCTCTTTCCTTCACTATCTTCTACAACCTATGTGGTGTATTTGCTTGTAGATGAAGGTAAAGTCTGTATTGTTGCATGTATATATAGTTTATTTATATATATATAAATATATATATATATATATATATATATATATATATATATATATATATATATATATATATATATTTGTTACCTTTTTGGGGGCACCTGACATCTGGGGCAAGAAAAACTAAAGAAAATGACGTTGGCTGCTTGTTTTATACCCCTGACGACCTGACGTCATGGAAGAGGAGACAGCAACTGACACAGGAGCCAAGACTTTGGAATTCAGGCCGACTGAGGTGAACCTGCCAGCAGATTACCCAAATGTAATGACTGCAACAGTGAATACACTCGAACATCTACATTTATGGTAAGTGTACACAACTGTACTTTACTACCCATGCTGGGCAAGGATTCATGGCTAGTAACTTTGGATCTCAAGGAGGCTTATCTGCACATCCCAATAAGGTAAAGTTGCAGGCAGTTCCTTCGTTTCAGGGCTGGGGAGCAACACTTTCAATTCTCTGCACTGCCCTTTGGCTTATCTACTGCTCCCAGAGTTTTGCAAAGTGCCTGGCTCCAGCCATTGCTTTTTGCAGGCAGAGAAACATTCAAATTTATCCTTACCTGGATGACTGTCTCATTCAAGCAAACTCCCCAGAACAACGACAAAAAGATTTGGACTTCGTGAAGAACATTCTTACCTCTTTGGGTTACACTCTCAACAAAAAGAAGTCAAAGTTGGTTCCTACAAGGGAGATTGTTTTCCTGGGAGTGAGTCTGAATACAGCCACCCAGATGGTATTCCTCCCTCAAGAGAAGCAAGAAGATCTTTCTGCTTACTTCAATAACTTGGCAAGCATGATCTAGCTCTCTGCAAGGCAATTCCTGCAAGCACTGGGGTTCATGGCTTCATGTATTCTGATGATGCCATATGCAAGGCTGCATATTAGAAAACTTCAGTGGTACATCAAGAACCTTTGGTGTCAACACACAGGACTTGGACTTGATTCTTCCCCTAATTCCCTGTCTACAATTGGAGTTCCTCTGGTGGGCGACAGCCTGTTCTCAGAACAAGGGTCTGCCTTTCCGTCCTCCACCTGCCAGTCAGACTCTCATCACAGACGCCTCAGATTATGCATGGGGGCTCATCTAGAAGGCAGGGGCATCCAGGGGACTTGGATCGCCCAACAGAGTCATCTGCACATGAACTTAAAAGAAATTATGGCAGTGCATCAGGCCTTGCTGGCTTTCAAGGACCTACTCTACCCTGGGACTATGCTGATCAGGACAGACAATACCACAGTCATGTGGTACATCAACAAGCAGGGGGGACTCACTCTTACCCCTTGTGCAGACAAAGCATGAGACTATGGTCCATAGCAGCATCCATGGGCTTACATCTAACAGCCCAGTATCTTCCATGAGCTTACATCTAATAGCCCAGTATCATCCAGGGAGGCTGAACTCCTTGACGGATCATTTGAGCAGACATGTTCTGGATCCTCACGAGTGGCAATTGAACAAGGTCATTTTCCATCACATCACTCAGCATTGGGGCACCCCACAAGTGGATCTTTTCTCCTCTCACACCAATCATCTCCTTCCAACCTTCTGCACCAGGGAGTTTCACAACAAAGCATGGAGGGTGGATGCATTGTCCTTCCCATTGACACAACTCTCAGTTTATGCATTCCCTCCTCTGCCTCTTCTTGCCAGTGTGCTGCTAAAGATAAGGGATGAAAAAACAAGGGCTATTCTGATAGCTCCAGATTGGCCCAGTCAGCATTGGTATCCCCTCCTTCGCAGTCTTTCCCAGGCTCAGCCTTGGGATCGTCCCCTGGTACCGGATCTGTTGGTTCAGGAAGGGGGAAAGTTCCTTCATCCTCATCTTCAAACTCTGCATTTAACTGCCTGGCTAATACTTTAAATCTTTCCCAACAGGTGGTTGAAGTTCTTCATGAGGCCAGGAGGCCTAGCACCATAAAATCCTATGCAGGTAAATGGAAGAGATTTTGCTCTTGGATGCTGGCTAAAGGGGAAGACTCTTCTCATCGTTCACTTTCCCTCATTCTTGACTACCTAGCAGGATTACTTAATGGTGGACTTTCCTTTTCTTCAATTAAGATTCACGCTTCAGCAATTTTGTCTCATTGTTCTTTTGAACAACCCATTTTTTCTCACCTCTTGATGAAGCAGTTCCTGAGGAGAGCTAGTAATCTTAGACCTCCCAGAAGAGCCCCCCTCTTCTTGG
>NC_056732.1:29480593-29504859 GCF_019279795.1 Protopterus annectens | reverse complement strand
GCTAAAATCAACACTAGTCACATTCAATGGGAACATCAGAATTATCTCAGTAATACACTCCAGTTAGTTAGTAACAATCACTTAACTCTTAGTACCAAGACTGCTCAAAAAAGCACTAGTCATATTCAATGGAAACATCAGAATTACCTCAATAATACATAAAAAGAGCTAAGCAATAATAACCCGATACTTAATACCAAGACTGCGCTAAATCAACATTAGTCATATTCAATGGGAACACCAGAATTACCTCAGTAATACATACAATTGCATAGTGACAATACAATAACACTTAATACCAAGACTGCTCAAAACCAGCACTAGTCATATTCAATGATAACATCAGAATTACCTCAGTAATACATACCAATTGCATAGTAACAATCACTTATCACTTAATACCAAGACTGCTCAAAATCAGCACTAGTCATATTCAATGGGAGCATTAGAATTACCTCAGTAATACATACCAATTGATTAATAACAATCACTTAACACTTAATACCAAGACTGCTCAACATCAACACTAGTCATATTCAATGGGAACATCAGAATTACCTCAGTAATACATTCCATTTGCATAGTAACAATCATTTAACACTTAATACCAAGACTGCTCAAAATCACTACTAGTCATATTCAATGATAACATCAGAATTACATCAGTAATACATACCAATTGCATAGTGACAATCACTTAAGACTTAATACCAACATTGCTCAAAATCAGCACTAGCCATATTCAATGGGAGCATCAGAATTACCTCAGTAATACATACCAATTGGTTAGTAACAATCATCACTTAACAAGTAATATCAAGATTGCTCAAAATCAGCACTAGTCATATTCAATGGGAATAACAGAAATATTGGTTAGTAACAATCACATAACACTTAATACCAAGACTGCTCAAAATCAGCACTAGTCATATTCAATGAGAACATCAGAATTACTTCAGTAATACTGATCAAGAGCTAAGCAACAATCAACTAACAATACCAAAACTGCTCAAAATCAGCACTAGTCATATTCAATGTTAACATCAGAATTTCCTCAGTAATACATACCAATTTCATAGTAGCAATCACTTAACACTTAATACCTAGACTGCTCAAAATCATCACTAGTCATATTCAATGGGAACTTCAGAATTACCTCAGTAATACGTACCAATTGGTTATTAACAATCACTTAACACTTAATACCAAAACTGCTCAAAATCAGCACTAGTCATATTCCATGGGAACAACAGAAATACATTCCATTTGAATAGTAACAATCACTTAACACTTAATACCAAGACTGCTCAAAATCAGCACTAGTCATATTCAATGTGAACATCAGAATTACTTCAGTAATACATAGCTGTTGGTTAGTAACAATCACTTAACACTTAATACCAAGACTGCTCAAAATTATCACTAGTCATATTCAATGGGAACAAAAGAATTACCTCAGTAATACATACAATTGCATAGTGACAATACAATAACACTTAATACCAAGAATGCTCAAAACCAGCACTAGTCATATTCAATGATAACATCAGAATTACCTCAGTAATACATACCAATTGCATAGTAACAATCACTTATCACTTAATACCAAGACTGCTCAAAATCAGCACTAGTCATATTCAATGGGAGCATTAGAATTACCTCAGTAATACATACCAATTGATTAATAACAATCACTTAACACTTAATACCAAGACTGCTCAACATCAACACTAGTCATATTCAATGGGAACATCAGAATTACCTCAGTAATGCATTCCATTTGCATAGTAACAATCATTTAACACTTAATACCAAGACTGCTCAAAATCACCACTAGTCATATTCAATGATAACATCAGAATTACATCAGTAATACATACCAATTGCATAGTGACAATCACTTAAGACTTAATACCAACATTGCTCAAAATCAGCACTAGCCATATTCAATGGGAGCATCAGAATTACCTCAGTAATACATACCAATTGGTTAGTAACAATCATCACTTAACACGTAATATCAAGACTGCTCAAAATCAGCACTAGTCATATTCAATGGGAATAACAGAAATATTGGTTAGTAACAATTACGTAACACTTAATACCAAGACAGCTCAAAATCAGCACTAGTCATATTCAATGAGAACATCAGAATTACCTCAGTAATACAGATCAAGAGCTAAGCAACAATCAACTAAAAATACCAAAACTGCTCAAAATCAGCACTAGTCATATTCAATGTTAACATCAGAATTTCCTCAGTAATACATACCAATTTCATAGTAACAATCACTTAACACTTAATACCTAGACTGCTCAAAATCATCACTAGTCATATTCAATGGGAACTTCAGAATTACCTCAGTAATACGTACCAATTGGTTATTAACAATCACTTAACACTTAATACCAAAACTGCTCAAAATCAGCACTAGTCATATTCCATGGGAACAACAGAAATACATTCCATTTGAATAGTAACAATCACTTAACACTTAATACCAAGACTGCTCAAAATCAGCACTAGTCATATTCAATGTGAACATCAGAATTACTTCAGTAATACATAGCTGTTGGTTAGTAACAATCACTTAACACTTAATACCAAGACTGCTCAAAATTATCACTAGTCATATTCAATGAGAACATCTGAATTACCTCAGTAATACATATGAATTGGTTAGTAACAATCACTTAACACTTAATACCAAGACTGCTCAAAATCAGTACTAGTCATATTCAATGGGAACCTCAGAATTACCTAAGTAATACATGCCAATTGGTTAGTATCTATCACTTACCATTTAATACCAAGAATGCGCAAAATCATCCCTTGTCATATTCAATGGGAACATCAGAATTACCTCAGTAATACATACCAATTGCATAGTAACAATCACTTAACAAATAATACAAAGACTGCTCAAAATCAACACTAGTCATAGTCAATGGGTACATTAGAATTACCTCAGTAATACATATCAGTTGGTTAGTAACAATCACTTAACTCAATACCAAGACTGCTCAAAATCAGCTCTAGTTATATTCAATGGGAACATGAGAATTACCTCAGGAATACATACCAATTGGTTTGTAACAATGACTTTACACTTAATACCAAGACTGCTCAAAATCAGCACTAGTCATATTCAATGGGAATATCAGAATTACCTCAGACATACATACCAGTTGGTTAGTAACAATCACTTACCACTTAATACCAAGACTGCTCAAAATCATCACTAGTCATATTCAATGGGAACATCAGAATTGCCTCGGAAAAACATACCAATTGGTTAGTAACAATCACTTACCACTTAATACCAAGACTGCTCAAAATCAGAACTAGTCATATTGAATGGGACCATCAGAATTACCTTAGTAATACATACCAGTTGCATAGTAGCAATCACTTAACACTTAATACCAAGACTGCTCAAAATCAGCACTAGTCATATTCAATGATAACATCAAAATCACCTCAGTAATTCATATCAGTTGCGTAGTAACAATCACTTACCACTTAATAACAAGACTGCTCAAAATCAGCACTAGTCATATTCAATGGGAACATCAGAGGTACCTCAGTAATGCATACAAATTGGTTAGTGACAATTACTTAACACTTAATACCAAGACTGCTCAAAATCAGCACTAGACATGTTCAATCCAAACATCAGAATTACCTCAGTAATACATACCAATTTGTTAGTAACAATCACTTACCACTTAATACCAAGACTGCTGAAAATTATCCCTAGTCATATTCAATGGGAAAATCAGAATTACTTCACTAATACATACAAATTTCATACTAACAATCACTTATCACTTAATAACAAGACTGCTCAAAATCAGCACTAGTCATATTCAATGTGAACATCAAAATTACGTCAGTAATACATAGCTGTTGGTTAGTAACAATCACTTAACACTTAATACCAAGACTGCTCAAAATCAGTACTAGTCATATTCAATGGGAACCTCAGAATTACCTAAGTAATACATGCCAATTGGTTAGTATCTATCACTTACCATTTAATACCAAGAATGTGCAAAATCATCCCTTGTCATATTCAATGGGAACATCAGAATTACCTCAGTAATACATACCAATTGCATAGTAACAATCACTTAACACATAATACGAAGACTGCTCAAAATCAACACTAGTCATAGTCAATGGGTACATTAGAATTACCTCAGTAATACATATCAGTTGGTTAGTAACAATCACTTACCACTTAATACCAAGACTGCTCAAAATCAGAACTAGTCATATTGAATGGGACCATCAGAATTACCTTAGTAATACATACCAGTTGCATAGTAGCAATCACTTAACACTTAATACCAAGACTGCTCAAAATCAGCACTAGTCATATTCAATGATAACATCAAAATCACCTCAGTAATTCATATCAGTTGCGTAGTAACAATCACTTACCACTTAATAACAAGACTGCTCAAAATCAGCACTAGTCATATTCAATGGGAACATCAGAGGTACCTCAGTAATGCATACAAATTGGTTAGTGACAATTACTTAACACTTAATACCAAGACTGCTCAAAATCAGCACTAGACATGTTCAATCCAAACATCAGAATTACCTCAGTAATACATACCAATTTGTTAGTAACAATAACTTACCACTTAATACCAAGACTGCTGAAAATTATCCCTAGTCATATTCAATGGGAAAATCAGAATTACTTCACTAATACATACAAATTTCATACTAACAATCACTTATCACTTAATACCAAGACTGCTCAAAATCAGCACGGGGAACATCAGAATTACCTCAGTAATACAAATTCAGAGCTAAGCAACAATCTCCTAACACTTAATACCAAAACTGCTCAAAATCAACACTAGTCATATTCAATTGGAACATCAGAATTACCTCAGTAATACATACCAATTGCATAGTAACAATCACTTACCACTTAATACCAAGACTGCTCAAAATCAGCACTAGTCATATTCAATGGGAACATCAGAATTACCTCAGTAATACATACCAATTGCATAGTAAAAATCACTTGCCACTTACTACCAAGACTACTTAAAATCAACACTAGTCACATTCAATGGGAACATCAGAATTACCTCAGTAATACACTCCAGTTAGTTAGTAACAATCACTTAACTCTTAGTACCAAGACTGCTCAAAAAAGCACTAGTCATATTCAATGGAAACATCAGAATTACCTCAATAATACATAAAAAGAGCTAAGCAATAATAACCCGATACTTAATACCAAGACTGCGCTAAATCAACATTAGTCATATTCAATGGGAACACCAGAATTACCTCAGTAATAGATACAATTGCATAGTGACAATACAATAACACTTAATACCAAGACTGCTCAAAACCAGCACTAGTCATATTCAATGATAACATCAGAATTACCTCAGTAATACATACCAATTGCATAGTAACAATCACTTACCACTTAATACCAAGACTGCTCAAAATCAGCACGAGTCATATTCAATTGGAGCATTAGAATTACCTCAGTAATACATACCAACTGATTAATAACAATCACTTAACACTTAATACCAAGACTGCTCAACATCAACACTAGTCATATTCAATGGGAACATCAGAATTACCTCAGTAATACATTCCATTTGCATAGTAACAATCATTTAACACTTAATACCAAGACTGCTCAAAATCACTAGTCATATTCAATGATAACATCAGAATTACATCAGTAATACATACCAATTGCATAGTGACAATCACTTAAGACTTAATACCAACATTGCTCAAAATCAGCACTAGCCATATTCAATGGGAGCATCAGAATTACCTCAGTAATACATACCAATTGGTTAGTAACAATCATCACTTAACGCGTAATATCAAGACTGCTCAAAATCAGCACTAGTCATATTCAATGGGAATAACAGAAATATTGGTTAGTAACAATTACGTAACACTTAATACCAAGACAGCTCAAAATCAGCACTAGTCATATTCAATGAGAACATCAGAATTACCTCAGTAATACAGATCAAGAGCTAAGCAACAATCAACTAAAAATACCAAAACTGCTCAAAATCAGCACTAGTCATATTCAATGTTAACATCAGAATTTCCTCAGTAATACATACCAATTTCATAGTAACAATCACTTAACACTTAATACCTAGACTGCTCAAAATCATCACTAGTCATATTCAATGGGAACTTCAGAATTACCTCAGTAATATGTACCAATTGGTTATTAACAATCACTTAACACTTAATACCAAAACTGCTCAAAATCAGCACTAGTCATATTCCATGGGAACAACAGAAATACATTCCATTTGAATAGTAACAATCACTTAACACTTAATACCAAGACTGCTCAAAATCAGCACTAGTCATATTCAATGTGAACATCAGAATTACTTCAGTAATACATAGCTGTTGGTTATTAACAATCACTTAACACTTAATACCAAGACTGCTCAAAATTATCACTAGTCATATTCAATGAGAACATCTGAATTACCTCAGTAATACATATGAATTGGTTAGTAACAATCACTTAACACTTAATACCAAGACTGCTCAAAATCAGTACTAGTCATATTCAATGGGAACCTCAGAATTACCTAAGTAATACATGCCAATTGGTTAGTATCTATCACTTACCATTTAATACCAAGAATGCGCAAAATCATCCCTTGTCATATTCAATGGGAACATCAGAATTACCTCAGTAATACATACCAATTGCATAGTAACAATCACTTAACACATAATACGAAGACTGCTCAAAATCAACACTAGTCATAGTCAATGGGTACATTAGAATTACCTCAGTAATACATATCAGTTGGTTAGTAACAATCACTTAACTCAATACCAAGACTGCTCAAAATCAGCTCTAGTTATATTCAATGGGAACATGAGAATTACCTCAGGAATACATACCAATTGGTTTGTAACAATGACTTTACACTTAATACCAAGACTGCTCAAAATCAGCACTAGTCATATTCAATGGGAATATCAGAATTACCTCAGACATACATACCAGTTGGTTAGTAACAATCACTTACCACTTAATACCAAGACTGCTCAAAATCATCACTAGTCATATTCAATGGGAACATCAGAATTGCCTCGGAAAACCATTCCAATTGGTTAGTATCAATCACTTACCACTTAATACCAAGACTGCTCAAAATCAGCACTAGTCATATTCAATGGGAACATCAGAGGTACCTCAGTAATGCATACAAATTGGTTAGTGACAATTACTTAACACTTAATACCAAGACTGCTCAAAATCAGCACTAGACATGTTCAATCCAAACATCAGAATTACCTCAGTAATACATACCAATTTGTTAGTAACAATCACTTACCACTTAATACCAAGACTGCTGAAAATTATCCCTAGTCATATTCAATGGGAAAATCAGAATTACTTCACTAATACATACAAATTTCATACTAACAATCACTTATCACTTAATACCAAGACTGCTCAAAATCAACACTAGTCATATTCAATGGGAACATCAGAATTACCTCAGTAATACATGCCAATTGGTTAGTAACAATCACTTAACTCTTAATACCAAGACTGCTCAAAATCAGCACGGGGAACATCAGAATTACCTCAGTAATACAAATTCAGAGCTAAGCAACAATCTCCTAACACTTAATACCAAAACTGCTCAAAATCAACACTAGTCATATTCAATTGGAACATCAGAATTACCTCAGTAATACATACCAATTGCATAGTAACAATCACTTACCACTTAATACCAAGACTGCTCAAAATCAGCACTAGTCATATTCAATGTGAACATCAGAATTACCTCAGTAATACATACCAATTGCATAGTAAAAATCACTTGCCACTTACTACCAAGACTACTTAAAATCAACACTAGTCACATTCAATGGGAACATCAGAATTACCTCAGTAATACACTCCAGTTAGTTAGTAACAATCACTTAACTCTTAGTACCAAGACTGCTCAAAAAAGCACTAGTCATATTCAATGGAAACATCAGAATTACCTCAATAATACATAAAAAGAGCTAAGCAATAATAACCCGATACCTAATACCAAGACTGCACTAAATCAACATTAGTCATATTCAACGGGAACACCAGAATTACCTCAGTAATAGATACAATTGCATAGTGACAATACAATAACACTTAATACCAAGACTGCTCAAAACCAGCACTAGTCATATTCAATGATAACATCAGAATTACCTCAGTAATACATACCAATTGCATAGTAACAATCACTTACCACTTAATACCAAGACTGCTCAAAATCAGCACGAGTCATATTCAATTGGAGCATTAGAATTACCTCAGTAATACATACCAACTGATTAATAACAATCACTTAACACTTAATACCAAGACTGCTCAACATCAACACTAGTCATATTCAATGGGAACATCAGAATTACCTCAGTAATACATTCCATTTGCATAGTAACAATCATTTAACACTTAATACCAAGACTGCTCAAAATCACTAGTCATATTCAATGATAACATCAGAATTACATCAGTAATACATACCAGTTGCATAGTGACAATCACTTAAGACTTAATACCAACATTGCTCAAAATCAGCACTAGCCATATTCAATGGGAGCATCAGAATTACCTCAGTAATACATACCAATTGGTTAGTAACAATCATCACTTAACACGTAATATCAAGACTGCTCAAAATCAGCACTAGTCATATTCAATGAGAACATCAGAATTACCTCAGTAATACAGATCAATTGGTTAGTAACAATCAACTTAAAATATCAAGATTGCTCAAAATCAGCACTAGTCATATTCAATGGGAATAACAGAAATATTGGTTAATAACAATCACATAACACTTAATACCAAGACTGCTCAAAATCAGCACTAGTCATATTCAATGAGAACATCAGAATTACTTCAGTAATACATATGAATTGGTTATTAACAATCAACTAAAAATACCAAAACTGCTCAAAATCAGCACTAGTCATATTCCATGGGAACAACAGAAATACATTCCATTTGAATAGTAACAATCACTTAACACTTAATACCAAGACTGCTCAAAATCAGCACTAGTCATATTCAATGTGAACATCAGAATTACTTCAGTAATACATAGCTGTTGGTTATTAACAATCACTTAACACTTAATACCAAGACTGCTCAAAATTATCACTAGTCATATTCAATGAGAACATCTGAATTACCTCAGTAATACATATGAATTGGTTAGTAACAATCACTTAACACTTAATACCAAGACTGCTCAAAATCAGTACTAGTCATATTCAATGGGAACCTCAGAATTACCTAAGTAATACATGCCAATTGGTTAGTATCTATCACTTACCATTTAATACCAAGAATGCGCAAAATCATCCCTTGTCATATTCAATGGGAACATCAGAATTACCTCAGTAATACATACCAATTGCATAGTAACAATCACTTAACACATAATACGAAGACTGCTCAAAATCAACACTAGTCATAGTCAATGGGTACATTAGAATTAAATTAGTAATACATATCAGTTGGTTAGTAACAATCACTTAACTCAATACCAAGACTGCTCAAAATCAGCTCTAGTTATATTCAATGGGAACATGAGAATTACCTCAGGAATACATACCAATTGGTTTGTAACAATGACTTTACACTTAATACCAAGACTGCTCAAAATCAGCACTAGTCATATTCAATGGGAATATCAGAATTACCTCAGACATACATACCAGTTGGTTAGTAACAATCACTTACCACTTAATACCAAGACTGCTCAAAATCATCACTAGTCATATTCAATGGGAACATCAGAATTGCCTTGGAAAAACATACCAATTGGTTAGTAACAATCACTTACCACTTAATACCAAGACTGCTCAAAATCAGAACTAGTCATATTGAATGGGACCATCAGAATTACCTTAGTAATACATACCAGTTGCATAGTAGCAATCACTTAACACTTAATACCAAGACTGCTCAAAATCAGCACTAGTCATATTCAATGATAACATCAAAATCACCTCAGTGAGGCGTGGCTAGGATGCTGAACTGATAGCTGCACTTCATTTCAGCTCTCTTACCTCAATACAATTCCTGACAGGAATTTTACAAAATAATGTTTAATTTGAAGAAATTTTTATTACTAACTTATTTCTAATAACTCTGAGCATCTATAAGAAAAATTTTATTGTCAGAACTTGAATAATTCCTGTCAAATTAATTACTGGAAAATCAGCACCAATATCAGCTTTACAGCATGAGTCATCTAAGGAATACAGCACAAGACTCTTCTCTCAAAAAAGAACTGCAGTCTCTCATTACAAATATACAGGAACTTACAATAAAATCGACAAGATGGACAATAAAATAGATACTTTTAAAGAAAAGTGCTCACAACAACTGGAACAGCTTCAAGAAATGTTTACACAGCAGAAAGGACAGATATCACTTATTGAACAGTCATTAAGTGACATTGACACTAGAGTTCAAGTAGAAGAACAACAAACTGAATTCTTACTTCAACAGAATACATATTTACTAGAAAAACTTGATGATATGGAAAACCGAACAAGAAGAAATAATATTAGAATATATGGTCTACCAGAAAAATCTGAAGGGGACAATATGATAAACTTTCTTACCACCTGGATACCAGATGTAACAAAAATACCTGAAGCTCTTTCATATGGTATAGAACGGGCGCATAGATCACTAGCAGCTTCTGGAAATGCTTCTTCTCCGGGTAAGAACAAGCCGAGATCTATAATTGTGAGACTTATATTAAGAAATGCTTGGGCAAATTCTCCCATCAAATACAATGATTCATTAATAAGATTTGACAATGATTATTCTACAAAGGTGGTTCCAAAAGAAAAGAATTTCTACCAATAAAAAAACCTTGAAGAAAAAGCAACTGAAAGTCCATCTTTTATTTCCAGCAAGACTGAAAGTTTTCTACCAAATGGAATAAAAATCTTTGAAACAGTAGATTCAGCAATAAAATACCTTACCAACAACAACATCCTAACACATGAAGAATCTATGGACTGGACAATAAGTACACAAGAGAAATGCTGAAGTAAATAATTGGAAAACTGTTGAGCAAAGAAGAAAAAAAAACTAAAGGACAAATAATCTTATATATGTTATATTCTGTAAAAATCTAAATAATAATACTAACAACAAAAGAAAAGTTCTTACTGTCTTCAAGTTACACCAAAGCAGGTACTGTTTTCAATTATATTTTAAATGTCAAAATTAGCATAAATGTAAATACATTTATCTCAAATCACATCAATATACTAAGCATAATTTAAACATTACTCTATTTTTCATTATTATCCATCTATTATTTTCATATTCTTAATCAGAGTAATCAATGCATAATAATGTTCCCAAATAGTTTATTTATTTATTTATTTATTTATTTATTTTCTCTCTTTGTGTTTTGTTGTTTTTATTTTTCTCTTCTTTTTATTAAATCTTCATTAACTTATAATACTTTAATCAGTATATGGTTATATTGCTTAATAGGTATAGTAATGGCTGCTGTATAACTTATTATTAGTTACATCCCTGATAGTATTACTTTTTATAAGTTAAAAGTGTCCCTGTCTGGATAAACGCTAATGCTGGGCAGAAATGTGTTGCTTTTGAAATGAAGTATTTCAGTTAGGATGTATTGAAGTCTACTTTAAATAATCTTAAAAGATGTTCTGCCTTTGTCCCATATGCACATACTGATATAGTCCAATGAAAAAATATGTTTCAAGTGATATTTTGAGGCTATAAGTCATATGTGTTGTGGCTCCAGACATCTGGAGTTGAAAGATGCTTGTGACTAGCTTAGATATCCTGTTGTCTTTTCTTTTGTAGAGAAATAAGGCATAGCATGTTTAAAATGCAAAGTTTGACAGTTGTGAACACTACTCCGTAAACTAGAGTGCTCACGTGCCACTACATGAGTTTGTCACCAAATAAGAGGAGGGAAAAGAAAAAAGAAAAAACACATACCTTTTCCCCGCTTGGTTCTCGAGACAAATTAACAGCCACAAACATCACTAGAAACTTGAGTTACTTATTGCTTGTCGCATTTACTTGTGTACGCCATCCCTTGACTCTTTCTAATTGACGTCTAGTCAGAAAATAAGCTAGGTTCACATTTAAAGATACAGAAACCTAAATTCCTTCTAAGGAAACATAAATAATATAAAAGGTTCATATAAATATACACAGATATTTATTTTTGAAGCACTTTCAGTTTATGGCTACTGATGTCTTCTAGCACCTTGATAGATAAGGACATATATCTGCTTGTCTTTCTATCAGTTTAGATTTCCAGACATTTTAGCTATCCCTTACTATGTTTTATACAGCAGAGTTTAAAAAGCAGAAATAAATCATCAGCAAATAAAATCACTGCTGTTTTACAAATTCTCTAAAGAAACTAGTAAATGTCAAGCAACTGGCAGGTTTGTTTTGGGGAGGGTTGCCATTTCCCACGCTGGTGCTCCTGCAGAATACTACTGATGTCCTGCTGCCAAGGTATGCCCTCGGGTGGGCAGGTGGGATGCAACAAGAAGGTTGGATGTGCATTTGGCAAATCAAACATTTAGATGGCGGTATGGTATACTAGATGGAGAAAGTGGAAGCAATGATTGTATAGGCAACTATAATGAGTAACATAACAACAGTGGATTTGACCCGATGTGTCAATTATACAATGTTTATATCCCATGTGGCTTTGGGCTTTGTCGAAGCATCTGTGTTCTACACACATATTGTGTTGGATCTGATTTGAGTGGAAGGGGAGAGGCTTAGCCCACACCTAATTTGTTACTGGGTTGCCATGCCTTATGGGCATGCATTATGGCAGGTACTAAACGGGCTATCCATCCTTAGATGGCTCATGCTGTTCCGTTTGCTCATCTGGATCGTGACTGCAGCTGTGCTCTTCTTGTTATGTTGCCTGCCTGTGGCTTCACCCTTCTTATAATATTGCCTGGCTTTTACATTATCAAGAATGACACTATACTAGTGTATGCGGGTATATCATGTTACTGTTAGTGTGGACAAGGATGCTTGACAATGCAACTATGATTCTTGGACCTTTCTGCAGGCGGGTGTGTTGTCTGGCAGTTGAGAGCCTGGTTGTTCCTGATCAGCGGACCTGTATTTTTGTGTTTCAATGTGACTGCATGAAAGGATGCCAGTATTGGTCTGCAAGTTTGGTGGGCAGTAGATTCGTTGGGGATTGATTTGAGGAGACACTTGTATTATGGCTGGGGCACTTGACATTTGATAAATGTATCCTCTCAATGATGCGTTCTGTCTGGTCATTGGCTGTAAAACAACTTTTCTGAGAAATATTGTTGTGGTGCCAGTTAATGATTTGGATTAAATGTTTCTATATACAGTCGTGAAGCAATTGCCAGGATAAAATGGTACTCTTGCAGTGCATGGATCATCGTGGCTGTCCTCCGATGTTGGAGGAAAAACAAGCTTCTTGGACACCTTTTTGATGTGGTAAAGGTGTTACCCCATGGTTTGAATATGTTTTGTCTCTTTGCTGCAAAATGGGTTGGGAATTTTGGCCTGTAATATTTTCGTACATGGTGGTTTGAATGTTGGCAGCTTCCATTGTTTTGATGTGTTCTCCAGTATACTTTTGTTCAGTCATAGGATTGAATTACTGGTGTTGAGTAGGACAGGATTGTATCTCCAGCACTTGTTGTCAGCAGATAGACGCACTGGTTGGGTGTCAGTCTAAGCTGTGGGAGTTGATGTGTGATATACATAGATGTTTGCTTTGAGGGTGTGGTCAAGTGCGCTGCAGTTTTACCTCTGTACTGTGTCAGTTTTCATTGTGCAGGGTCCCTCTGAGGGTTGATGGAAGTGTTGGCAACAAGACACTCAATCAGGTAACAACATTATGAGTGGTCTCTTGGATAAGGGAGCTGTCTAAATTGTGATCTTGTTGTCTCCAGCCATGGGAATTGTCACTGAAAAGCTGAAAAATGCAATCAGAGGAACATATTTAATGTCTACTAAAGAAATATTAATATACTTATACATTGTATCGCATTTCAGTTTATGTTAAACATGAAATATGATGTGGTTTCAAAACTATTCATGTTTTTATTCCAATATGACTTTGCAAATATTAATTTAAACACTGGTTTCGGACTTGAGTAGTCTAAAACAATTGCACAACAATGGTACTGTATTATACAGTAATGTCAGTAAATAGTTTTCAACAGATGTATGAAATATACAGTTATAGATTTTAACATGATGTTTATTAATACCCTAAATTATTTTGAAATGATACTACCTTAATCTAAATATTTGTACCTTTTTGAAACCTGCTTAGAAGTAAGTATTATTGAATTACAATAAGATGAGTAAAGAATATATGTATATATTTTAGCTGATTAGATTATCTTAATATATTATTCAATTATCTTTATTTAAAACTAAGAGGATAAGAGAAACTGATCCAAATATTATTTGTGAGGGTAGAAAGTTTGTTTGGTTAGATTCACTAACCAAACGAAGAGGTATATTACCTCATAGCAATAGGGAATGTTTTTAAGGTTAAGAATTACAAGTTTGGAAGTTCTTTGTTTTTTTTTTTATTCTATCACTTTGGTGTCACTCAGAAACATGCAAAAATCATACAAGAAAAACTTTTTGAATACTGTATCCAAGAAGGAACTAAGAATAAACAATATTTACATAAACTCACACATAAAACAAACTCAAAACTAGGAAATGAAATGTTTATCCATAAATGTTAATGGTCTAAATAATAGTAATAAAAGGAGAAGCCTATTCAAGTACATAAACTTACATAAACCACAAATAGTCTTTTAACAAGAGACACACTTATTAGATAGAGATATAAACAACTTAAATATTAATAATTACACAGTACTAATAAACTCTCAATACAAAACAAAAAAAGGAGGAGTAGCTATACTACTGCAACTCAACTATAACACCTAAAATAATTACTACTCATCAAGATACATCAGGTATGTTTTGTCTAGTTTCAATAGAGTTAAATAAGAGAATCTATACGTTAGTAAATCTATATTGGATCCCAGGACTAGGATTAAAAACAGTTAAACAGCATTTTGAAGAGATAATTCATTTAACTAAGGGTAGCCTGATATTGGCAGGAGACTTCAACTGTATAATGAATGAAAAAGATACAGATTCTAAATCCAAAAGAAGAAAACAACCCATCTCTAAAGCACTATCAAAATTTATAGATACATTGTATTTAAAAGATATAAATGAATTTGCAGAACCAGACTCACTAATCTTCACATTTTATTCTCATAGATATAAAACTAACTCTAGAATTGATAGAATATATGTTGCCAATGACCTAATAACAAAAATTGACAAAGTCAAAATCGTAAATTGTCCTTTATCTGATCATAATGCCATAGTCTTTGAGATAGAGCTTACACCATTTTTTTCAAATCCCATTACTAGGATACCTTCCTATATCACAAAATTGAGAGATTTCAAAGAATTTTATGAAGAAACAATCAAAAACTTTCTAGAAATAAATTACACAGAAGATATTTCAGAAATATATGTCTGGGATTCATTAAAAGCAGTTACATATGGGAAGATATTATCCTGGTACATAAATAAAAGGAAGTTATGGAATAAAGATATGCTAGACTTACAAAACAAAGCAGATAAATTGAAACTGGAAATACAAAGGGTAATGCTACTCAAGTTCAAGAACTTACACAAATCAATAAGAAGTATACAGAATTGCTACACCATAAGATTATGATTAACTTAGAAAAGATAAAAATAAACTCATACTCTACTAATTCAGCACACCTGAGATACTTAACTAATAGAACAAAAAAATAATTAAATCTAAGCAAATAAAAGAAATATTTATTCCCAATACTAACAAAAGAGTTACGGAACTAAATGATATTTTAGAAGCATTCAGACTCCAATTTAACATTGATAATTCCATAAATACTCAAGATACACCTAGTAAGGATATAAAAAAATACTTAGAAAAC
Organism: Protopterus annectens; assembly: GCF_019279795.1. Classification (NCBI taxonomy): domain Eukaryota; kingdom Metazoa; phylum Chordata; order Ceratodontiformes; family Protopteridae; genus Protopterus; species Protopterus annectens. Next base: position 29,488,748 of record NC_056732.1, on the reverse strand, counting down.
AATATTCATATTAAATTAACACAAGAACAAATAGACATTATAAACAAACCAATCAATATGACAGAATTAAAATCACAAATTAAAAGCTCAAGACAAATAAAGCACCTGGCCCAGACAATATGCTACCAGAAATGTATAAATTAATACCCAATCAAGCCATATCTTTATTATTAAAAGTATATGATATAGCCAATAAAGATTTGAATATACCACCCTCTTGGACATATTCATTGATATCCCCAATTATCAAACCAGATAAAGATGAAAAACAGTGTTCCTCATATAGGCCAACATCATTACTCAGTATAGACTACAAGATGTTTATGGCTATATACGCAGATAGGATCAAACACTTTCTTCCTTTCTTAATTCACAAAGATCAAACAGGTTTTATTAAAGGAAGAAATACTTCAGATAATATTAAAAGAATACTAACATTAATAGATTATAGCAAACATAAAGTCCTAAATTTAAATGTAATCTCATTAGATATTAATAAAGCTTTTGATTCGGTTAACTGGAACTTTCTTTCACTAGTTTTAAAAGAATATAACTTTCCTTCTAATTTTAAAAATCTTATCCAAATACTATATGAAAAATCTACTGCATATGTTAAACTGGGATGATATAGATCAGGCCCTATAACAATAAAAAAGGGAATTAAACAAGGTTGCCCTTTATCACCATTGTTATTTGCATTACTCATAGAACCCTTTGCAAATCAAATCAGATCAAACAATAACATAAAGGGCATTTGTATTAATAAAATGTTAAACCTTAAAATCCAACTCTTTGCTGATGACATACTATTAACTCTCTCAGATGCAAATGAGTCTTTGAATGCTCTATTTAACTCCATGAATAAATTTCAAAATATTTCAGGCTTAAAATTTAATGAAAACAAAACTAAAATTATGCCCTGTAATTGTAAAAAAATAATATAAACAAAAGATTTTCCAAATATATAGTAACAGAAAGTAAATTATTATATCTGGGAATAAATCTACTCAATGAATTAACAGATTCTCTAATATTTAACTATAATAAAATACTAGACAAAATAGAACAAACAATTGGTTACTGGAATAAATATATCTTTTCAACAGCAGACAGATTATATCTTATTAAAATAAACATATTTCCCAAAATATTATACTTAATACAAAATTTTTCATTGCCACCTTCCAAATATATTATTCAAAGATACAATAAACTAATTTTAAATTTTCTGTGGTTTCCAAATAAACCCCGTATAGCCTTAAATAAACATTTGCCAGATGAAGATGGTGGAATTAATTTACCGGATATTGATTTATATATTACCTCATCTGTTATTAAAAACATAACACTATGGTTAAATAATTCATACACACCTATATGGAAACAAGCCCATGAGCAGATTTACATAGAAATCAATTATAATCACATACAAGACAACTTAACAGTAATACCATCACCCCTTATATGGATGTTAAAAGATTATTTTTAGGAAAAGAAATAATATTAATAAATTGCCATCAAACTATGTAAGCTCTACACTTTCAGTGTTCAGAACATATATAAACAAAATACCAAATATTAATTCTTGAATTTTTCTTATTTTCCCTATAGCTTTTACACCAAATATTCTAGATACATTCCAAATATCTAAAATAAATATACTTAAAGAAGAAACATTACTCTTTTGGCATCAACTTATAGAGAAAGGGAAAATTCTAACAAAGGAACAGATAATTTATAATTATAATATAAATAAAGACAATTGGCTGTTTTTACAAAATCTAAGGCATTTTCTTATAAATAAAATAAAACAAATGCAACCTTCAGTTAGACATGAAGCTCTAAAACTCATTGAATACCTTATTCTTATCACAAAACAGCCTTATCAGGGTACAGGTTATTTGTCTAATATCTATAAAATTGTTAAAAAAACAAGAAACTATCATGAAAAATCATACTGGGATTATTATACTTTAATAAACAAACATCCTCCAGTTGAAGAAGAAAAAAGTAATATTCTAAAATCTTCCAAATTTTCTACATTATCAAAATACTGGCAATTATTCACTTGGAGATATCTACATAGAAGTTTCTATACACCACATAGGTTAGCCAAAATGTATTCTATTGAAGATCAATGTTGGAGATGCCATACCAAGATAAAAGCAGATTGGCAGCATGTTTTTTATGAATGTATATGTCTCAATATGTACTGGAATTCCATTAATTATTTTTTTCAGACTGTTTATAATGATAATTTTCAATTAACAAAGTCTTTAATTTTATTCAACTCTCCTATTCCAAACTGTGTACCAAAAAAAGACAGTAAAATTCTATGGTCACTATTGGCTATTTCACGTAAAATCATAACTATACACTGGAAAAATGAGGCTTCGCCTACGTTCAAGGAATTTGAGACTTTAACAACAACAGTTGCTCACATGGAAATATTAACAGTGAAGAACAGAACTAAAAGATCTACTTCTTACTATTACTCTTGGATGAAAGTACTGGAAATACTTGAAAATATCGAAGAAGTTATATCATCTTATGTTTCTAACTTTACATAATATAGAATTTCAATGTTATTTGCATGGACACCAATGTAAATAGTTATATAATGGTTTGAAGTTAGTAATGTTTTAGAATTGTAAATATGTTATTTATCTTTATTTCATGTAATGTTTAAGACATCTTATTTGAAATAATAAAAAAAAATTTAGTGAAAAAAAGATCACCTCAGTAATTCATATCAGTTGCGTAGTAACAATCACTTACCACTTAATAACAAGACTGCTCAAAATCAGCACTAGTCATATTCAATGGGAACATCAGAGGTACCTCAGTAATGCATACAAATTGGTTAGTGACAATTACTTAACACTTAATACCAAGACTGCTCAAAATCAGCACTAGACATGTTCAATCCAAACATCAGAATTACCTCAGTAATACATACCAATTTGTTAGTAACAATCACTTACCACTTAATACCAAGACTGCTGAAAATTATCCCTAGTCATATTCAATGGGAAAATCAGAATTACTTCACTAATACATAAAATTTCATACTAACAATCACTTATCACTTAATAACAAGACTGCTCAAAATCAGCACTAGTCATATTCAATGTGAACATCAAAATTACTTCAGTAATACATAGCTGTTGGTTAGTAAAAATCACTTAACACTTAATACCAAGACTGCTCAAAATCAGTACTAGTCATATTCAATGGGAACCTCAGAATTACCTAAGTAATACATGCCAATTGGTTAGTATATATCACTTACCATTTAATACCAAGAATGTGCAAAATCATCCCTTGTCATATTCAATGGGAACATCAGAATTACCTCAGTAATACATACCAATTGCATAGTAACAATCACTTAACAGATAATAAGAAGACTGCTCAAAATCAACACTAGTCATAGTCAATGTGTACATTAGAATTACCTCAGTAATACATATCAGTTGGTTAGTAACAATCACTTACCACTTAATACCAAGACTGCTCAAAATCAGAACTAGTCATATTGAATGGGACCATCAGAATTACCTTAGTAATACATACCAGTTGCATAGTAGCAATCACTTAACACTTAATACCAAGACTGCTCAAAATCAGCACTAGTCATATTCAAAGATAACATCAAAATCACCTCAGTAATTCATATCAGTTGCGTAGTAACAATCACTTACCACTTAATAACAAGACTGCTCAAAATCAGCACTAGTCATATTCAATGGGAACATCAGAGGTACCTCAGTAATGCATACAAATTGGTTAGTGACAATTACTTAACACTTAATACCAAGACTGCTCAAAATCAGCACTAGACATGTTCAATCCAAACATCAGAATTTCCTCAGTAATACATACCAATTTGTTAGTAACAATAACTTACCACTTAATACCAAGACTGCTGAAAATTATCCCTAGTCATAGCCAATGGGAAAATCAGAATTACTTCACTAATACATACAAATTTCATACTAACAATCACTTATCACTTAATACCAAGACTGCTCAAAATCAACACTAGTCATATTCAATGGGAACAGCAGAATTGCCTCAGTAATACATGCCAATTGGTTAGTAACAATCACTTAACTCTTAATACCAAGACTGCTCAAAATCAGCACGGGGAACATCAGAATTACCTCAGTAATACAAATTCAGAGCCAAGCAACAATCTCCTAACACTTAATACCAAAACTGCTCAAAATCAACACTAGTCATATTCAATTGGAACATCAGAATTACCTCAGTAATACATACCAATTGCATAGTAACAATCACTTACCACTTAATACCAAGACTGCTCAAAATCAGCACTAGTCATATTCAATGTAAACATCAGAATTACCTCAGTAATACATACCAACTGCATAGTAAAAATCACTTGCCACTTACTACCAAGACTACTTAAAATCAACACTAGTCACATTCAATGGGAACATCAGAATTACCTCAGTAATACACTCCAGTTAGTTAGTAACAATCACTTAACTCTTAGTACAAAGACTGCTCAAAAAAGCACTAGTCATATTCAATGGAAACATCAGAATTAAATCAATAATACATAAAAAGAGCTAAGCAATAATAACCCGATACTTAATACCAAGACTGCGCTAAATCAACATTAGTCATATTCAATGGGAACACCAGAATTACCTCAGTAATAGATACAATTGCATAGTGACAATACAATAACACTTAATACCAAGACTGCTCAAAACCAGCACTAGTCATATTCAATGATAACATCAGAATTACCTCAGTAATACATACCAATTGCATAGTAACAATCACTTACCACTTAATACCAAGACTGCTCAAAATCAGCACGAGTCATATTCAATTGGAGCATTAGAATTACCTCAGTAATACATACCAACTGATTAATAACAATCACTTAACACTTAATACCAAGACTGCTCAACATCAACACTAGTCATATTCAATGATAACATCAAAATCACCTCAGTAATTCATATCAGTTGCGTAGTAACAATCACTTACCACTTAATAACAAGACTGCTCAAAATCAGCACTAGTCATATTCAATGGGAACATCAGAGGTACCTCAGTAATGCATACAAATTGGTTAGTGACAATTACTTAACACTTAATACCAAGACTGCTCAAAATCAGCACTAGACATGTTCAATCCAAACATCAGAATTACCTCAGTAATACATACCAATTTGTTAGTAACAATCACTTACCACTTAATACCATGACTGCTGAAAATTATCCCTAGTCATATTCAATGGGAACATCAGAATTACCTCAGTAATACATGCCAATTGGTTAGTAACAATCACTTAACTCTTAATACCAAGACTGCTCAAAATCAGCACGGGGAACATCAGAATTACCTCAGTAATACAAATTCAGAGCTAAGCAACAATCTCCTAACACTTAATACCAAAATTGCTCAAAATCAACACTAGTCATATTCAATTGGAACATCAGAATTACCTCAGTAATACATACCAATTGCATAGTAAAAATCACTTGCCACTTACTACCAAGACTACTTAAAATCAACACTAGTCACATTCAATGGGAACATCAGAATTACCTCAGTAATACACTCCAGTTAGTTAGTAACACTCACTTAACTCTTAGTACCAAGACTGCTCAAAAAAGCACTAGTCATATTCAATGGAAACATCAGAATTACCTCAATAATACATAAAAAGAGCTAAGCAATAATAACCCGATACTTAATACCAAGACTGCGCTAAATCAACATTAGTCATATTCAATGGGAACACCAGAATTACCTCAGTAATACATACAATTGCATAGTGACAATACAATAACACTTAATACCAAGAATGCTCAAAACCAGCACTAGTCATATTCAATGATAACATCAGAATTACCTCAGTAATACATACCAATTGCGTAGTAACAATCACTTATCACTTAATACCAAGACTGCTCAAAATCAGCACTAGTCATATTCAATGGGGGCATTAGAATTACCTCAGTAATACATACCAATTGATTAATAACAATCACTTAACACTTAATACCAAGACTGCTCAACATCAACACTAGTCATATTCAATGGGAACATCAGAATTACCTCAGTAATGCATTCCATTTGCATAGTAACAATCATTTAACACTTAATACCAAGACTGCTCAAAATCACCACTAGTCATATTCAATGATAACATCAGAATTACATCAGTAATACATGCCAATTGCATAGTGACAATCACTTAACTCTTAATACCAAGACTGCTCAAAATCAGCACTAGCCATATTCAATGGGAGCATCAGAATTACCTCAGTAATACATACCAATTGGTTAGTAACAATCATCACTTAACGCATAATATCAAGACTGCTCAAAATCAGCACTAGTCATATTCAATGGGAATAACAGAAATATTGGTTAGTAACAATTACGTAACACTTAATACCAAGACAGCTCAAAATCAGCACTAGTCATATTCAATGAGAACATCAGAATTATCTCAGTAATACAGATCAAGAGCTAAGCAACAATCAACTAAAAATACCAAAGCTGCTCAAAATCAGCACTAGTCATATTCAATGTTAACATCAGAATTTCCTCAGTAATACATACCAATTTCATAGTAACAATCACTTAACACTTAATACCTAGACTGCTCAAAATCATCACTAGTCATATTCAATGGGAACTTCAGAATTACCTCAGTAATACGTACCAATTGGTTATTAACAATCACTTAACACTTAATACCAAAACTGCTCAAAATCAGCACTAGTCATATTCCATGGGAACAACAGAAATACATTCCATTTGAATAGTAACAATCACTTAACACTTAATACCAAGACTGCTCAAAATCAGCACTAGTCATATTCAATGAGAACATCAGAATTACTTCAGTAATACATAGCTGTTGGTTAGTAACAATCACTTAACACTTAATACTAAGACTGCTCAAAATTATCACTAGTCATATTCAATGAGAACATCTGAATTACCTCAGTAATACATATGAATTGGTTAGTAACAATCACTTAACACTTAATACCAAGACTGCTCAAAATCAGTACTAGTCATATTCAATGGGAACCTCAGAATTACCTAAGTAATACATGCCAATTGGTTAGTATCTATCACTTACCATTTAATACCAAGAATGTGCAAAATCATCCCTTGTCATATTCAATGGGAACATCAGAATTACCTCAGTAATACATACCAATTGCATAGTAACAATCACTTAACACATAATACGAAGACTGCTCAAAATCAACACTAGTCATAGTCAATGGGTACATTAGAATTAAATTAGTAATACATATCAGTTGGTTAGTAACAATCACTTAACTCAATACCAAGACTGCTCAAAATCAGCTCTAGTTATATTCAATGGGAACATGAGAATTACCTCAGGAATACATACCAATTGGTTTGTAACAATGACTTTACACTTAATACCAAGACTGCTCAAAATCAGCACTATTCATATTCAATGGGAATATCAGAATTACCTCAGACATACATACCAGTTGGTTAGTAACAATCACTTACCACTTAATACCAAGACTGCTCAAAATCATCACTAGTCATATTCAATTGGAACATCAGAATTGCCTCGGAAAAACATACCAATTGGTTAGTAACAATCACTTACCACTTAATACAAAGACTGCTCAAAATCAGAACTAGTCATATTGAATGGGACCATCAGAATTACCTTAGTAATACATACCAGTTGCATAGTAGCAATCACTTAACACTTAATACCAAGACTGCTCAAAATTAGCACTAGTCATATTCAATGATAACAGCAAAATCACCTCAGTAATTCATATCAGTTGCGTAGTAACAATCACTTACCACTTAATAACAAGACTTCTCAAAATCAGCACTAGTCATATTCAATGGGAACATCAGAGGTACCTCAGTAATGCATACAAATTGGTTAGTGACAATTACTTAACACTTAATACCAAGACTGCTCAAAATCAGCACTAGACATGTTCAATCCAAACATCAGAATTACCTCAGTAATACATACCAATTTGTTAGTAACAATCACTTACCACTTAATACCAAGACTGATGAAAATTATCCCTAGTCATATTCAATGGGAAAATCAGAATTACTTCACTAATACATACAAAAAAA